>NW_024070205.1:49536707-49594768 GCF_014754425.2 Oryx dammah
GTAGAAATATATAATTTTAAGCTTTCTGGTAGCAACATTAAAAAGAAATGGGTTAAATTAATTTAAATAAAATTTACTTAACCTACTATATCAAAAATATCATTTCAGGGGGACTTCCCTAGTGGTGCAGTGTCTATGACTCTGAGCTCTTGGTGCAGGGGGCCTGGGTTCAATCCCTGGTCAGGGAACTAAGAGTTAGAATGCCACAACTAAGGATCCCTCTAGCCACAACTAAGACTCAGTGGAGCCAAATAAATACTTTAAAAAAAAGAAAAGAAATATTATTTCGATATGTAATCACTATATCAATTATTGAGGTGCTTTATATTTTTCTCCTTTGAAGTTTTTAAAATACAGAATGAAGTTTACTATCTAAAATCAGACCATCTATATTTCAATGCTCAGTAGCTTCACATTGCTCAGTGACTACCAAACTGGACAACGGAAGCCTTGAGTGATTTGGAGAAAGTCTGATTATGGGAACTAGGGCTGGTCAAAATTTCCCAGAAAAATAGAAAAGTGTCCTCCCACATCCTGCTGGGGGAGTATAAGCCCCTCTGCCATTGCTCTGGGATTCAAGTGTGCAAAGGGGTTACAACACAGTATAGACTGTCACTTACAACATCCCACCCCTGCCAGTGTTCAGCCTGGCACCACTGCCTCAGCTATGCCTGATGCCCCCTAGAGGGGCAATTCCCAGGCTAAGCAACACTAGGGAGAGCTGAGGGTGGGGGGCATTAATTCTTTGTCATTTCTTTCAATAGATCGTTGGCATCTTTCGAGATTCTTTCACAGGTTCAGGATCTTTCGAGATTCTTTCACAGGTTCAGGAT
Source organism: Oryx dammah (assembly GCF_014754425.2). Taxonomy (NCBI): domain Eukaryota; kingdom Metazoa; phylum Chordata; class Mammalia; order Artiodactyla; family Bovidae; genus Oryx; species Oryx dammah. The sequence continues at coordinate 49,537,541 of NW_024070205.1, forward strand.
GCTCACAAACGCTCACTTTCTATCATCTGTTTAGATTTCAACTTTTTTCTTTCGAAGTGAGTCTCTGAATTTTTAAATCAGCTTCTACAATTACATTGGGTGTTTTCTTCCTCCTATTTTTTACATTGTTTTGTTTATGCCAATTCTCCCCCCTCCTCTTAGAAAAAAAAATTTCCTTTGTTATTTTTGTTGTATTTCAAGAGGGAACTGAAGTAAATGCAGGTATTTCCTCAGCCATTTTTAACTGCCTTTTTTCTGCAGTTCCATACATCTCTCTTGGTGGTCATTTGGCCGGCTGATTCTGTCTGTGCCAACCACAGCCTTCCCTTCTCCCAGGTATTTGACTGACTTACTGAGTCCTTTTCATGTCCCAAACTCTGAGAATACAGAAATGGACATGACCCCTGGTCTCTCAGTCCAGTGCAGGAAGATTCACAACGGGTAAAGAAAGGAATGAATGGCTAGGTGATTTCAGTGTGTATGTTCTTTATACCACAATCCAGGAAGATTCACAACGGGTAAAGAAAGGAATGAATGGCTAGGTGATTTCAGTGTGTATGTTCTTTATACCACAATCCGCTCAGTCGCATCCAACTCTTTCCAACCCCATGAACTGTAGCCCCACAGGCTCCTCTGTCCATGGGATTTCCCAGGCATGAATACTGGAGCGGATTGTCACTTCCAAATCCAGGAGATCTTCCCACCTAGGGACCGAACCCTGTCTCCTGCGTTGGCAGGCGGATTCTTTACCTTTACCACTAACATCACCTAGGTGCTTTCAGAGCACAGAAGGAAGGTGTCCAGCTTCCCCAGGCAAGCTGCCTTCCTCCACTGCACATCTGGTCTTGTCTTCTCAGCATTACTTGCCTCGTTTTCTTTTTCTTCCATTTTCATTCTTTTAGGACTTCCAAGTTTGCAAAATTTCACATGTCTCCTACTCTGGGTCAGTCAGTTCCTTTCCCAACTACAGTGCCTAACAAGCTGACCACTTCTAGATTCCTCAGTCCACCTGACCCACACAGGTCTACCATGTACAACCTGGAGGCATGCCAGGCAAGGCTCACTCATGGGCAGAGAGAAAGCCCTGGGCCAATGGTATGGTCTGGTTCAGTGTCTGTGAAATCAGTTGCTTTATTCATTCAAAGACTAAAGAAAATGCTTAAATTTGCATCCCAGTAATTAATATGCTTTTTAAAATATAAAATAGATAACATAAAATTTACCATTTCAACCAATTTTAAGTATAATTCACAAGGTTGTGCAATCATCAACACTGTTTTTGAAATTTTTAAATCATCCCCCTCAAAAAGTTCTATTACCATTAAGAAATGAGTTCCACTTTCTCCTTCCCACCAGGCCCTAATAACCTCTGATATACTTTCTGTCTCACTGAATTTGCTTGTTCTAGGTATTTTATATAAGAAAAATCATACCACATTTGTCCTTTTGTGTTTGGCTTATTTCACTTAGCCTTATGTTTTCAAGGTTCATGCATGTAGTAAAATATAACAGAACTTCATCTATTGGTTTTTGATCTTAGATATTCATACTAATTTTCTCTTGAAACATTTTTATGTTTTTCAATGCAAAATGAATTTTTTTCTCCTTTTTCTTTCATATTATATGACCTTCATAACAGTTTTTTTTTCCTTTAACTTTTCCCAGTGGATACTGCTATACTTGTGTGCTTATTGATTCATGCTGATGAATAGTAATTTCATGCAAGCTATCCTGACATGTAGGGTTCATTTTTCATGTGATCTGCATAAAAATAGTAGTGGTGAATATTAATCAAGTAAGAATGCAGACCTGAATTTCAAAAAAAGCTTAATTAGAATACACAAGTCACATGAGCCATCCCACTGCAGGAAAAGTATGCTCCATATATTTGTAGCTTAAGACTTCTTGTTCCAACCTACAAATTGATATGTGTCACTGTAGGAATATGAAATGGGGGTGGGTGGGGCAGAACTGCTCCTCTCATGTGACATTCTCAAGATTGATTTTTATTATCAGTACCATATTTTACACCAAATTAAAACTGTTTTCCCAAGGACAAAAATATGGGTTTATAACTAAAAACTTAGTTATAGTAAGTTTACTTATTGAGAAATTTATATGTCAAGGTACTGTGCTGGGTGCCACATAGGAGACACAAAGAAATAAAAGTTCTCTAGGAAAATCCAGTCAGTGAATGTATCTGTAGGAAATTTATACCCATATGGATACAGTTCAAGATGTAAATATATTTGCCACTAACATCAGAAAGTTAAACAGCAACACAGAATTAAAGCATGTATCAAGATCACAGTAAAAGTGATGTCAAAGGATAAGTAATAATAACTAAATGAACTCTGCAGTCCAGTGGCATTGAACATTTTTATTTGAAACAGTAAAACCCTTTTGTTCTCCAAAGGGAATCTTAAACCAAGTATGTTAAAAGTGTGTATGTGTGGGGGGGGTGGGGGGGCTGTTAGCCACTCAGCTGTGTCCAACTCTTTGCAACCCCATAGTCGGTAGCCCACAAGGCTCCTCTGTTCATGGGGTTCTCCAGGCAAGAATACTGGAGTAGGCTGCCACGCCCTCCTCCAGGGGATCTTCCCAACCCAGGGATCAAACCTGGGTCTCCTGCATTGCTGGCAGATTCTTTACCTTCTGGGCTACCAGGGAAGCCCTACAAGTGGGGGCGGGAGAGGCAAAGACTCTTTTATTGCTAGAAGCCAGTGTTCTAGATTCAGTTCTGCCAACTGCATGCCCTGAGACTATTCACCTAAATTCTCTGTCAATTTCCATATTAACAGATGGGATTAATAATGGGGTTGCTGCTAGAATTAAAAATAATGGAGTATGTAAGGCATTCAAAATTGTCTGGAAGGACCAAATACATCTTCACGATTAATACAGGTTTAACTCATTTTATTAAGCTTTGTTTTATTGCCCTTCACAGAGTCTGCATTTTTTTAAAATAAGTTGAAGGTCTGTGGCAACTCTGGGTTGAGCACAATTTTTCCAAAAGCACTTGCTCACTTTCACGTCTCTTGTGTCACATTTTGGAAATTCTCCCGCCATTTCAAGTACTTTCATTCTTATTATATTTGTTATAGTGATGTGTGATCAGTGATCTCTGATGCTACAATTCTGATTGTTTGGGGGCAGCATGCACCTCAGCATTAGACGGTAAACTTGACAGATACTGTGTGTGCGTTCTGACTGCTCTACTCTCCCTTCCTCTCCTCCCGTCTCCCTATTCCCTGAGACACAACAATTTGAAATTAGGCTAACTAATAACCTGAACTGAACTGAACTGAATAACCCTACAGTGGCCTCTAAATGTTCAAGTGAAAGAAAGAGTGGAATGTCTCTAAATTTGAAACAAATGCTAAACATGATTAAACTTAGTGAAGAAGGCTTGTCGAAAGCCAACACAGGCCCAAAGCTAGGCCTCTTTTGCCAAATGGTTAGCCAAGTTGTGAAGGTAAAGGAAAATTTCTGGAAGGAAATTACAAGTGCTACTTCAGTGAGTACACGAATGGTAAGAAAGCAAAACAGCCTTATTGCTGATATGGAGACAGTCATAAAGATCTGGAAAGAGGGTCAAACCAGCCACAACATTCCCTTAAACCTAAGCCTGATCCACAGCAAGGCCCTAACTCTCTTCAATTCTGTTAACACTGACAGAGGTAAGGAAGTTGCATAAGAAAAGTCTGAAGCTAGCAGAGGTTACTTTCTGAGGTTTGAGGAAGGAAGCTGTCTCCAAAACATATAAATGCAAAATGAAGCCACAAATGATGATGTAGAAGCTGCAACAAGTTATCCAGAAAATACAGCTAACATAATTAATGAAGGCAGCTAACTGAACAACAGATTTTCATGTGAATGAAACGGCCTTCTATTGGACGAAGATCCCGTCTGGATCTTTGGTAGCCAGAGACGAGAAATCAATGCCTGGCTTCAAAGGACAGGCTGACTCTCTTGTTAGGGGCGAATGCAGCTGGTGACGTGAAGTTGAAGCCAGTGCTTATTTACCATTCTGAAATCTAGGACCCTTAAGAATTATGCTAAGTCTACTCCGCCTGGGCTCTATAAATGAAACAACAAAGCCTGGATGACAGCACATCTCTTTACAACATAGTTTACTGAATGTTTAAAGCCCACTGTTGAGACCAACTGCTCAGAAAAAAAAGGTTCCTTTCAAAATATCACTGCTCATTGACAAAGCACCTGGCTACCTAAGAGCTCTGGTGGAGATGTAGAAGGAGATTTATGTTGCTTCCAGGCCTACCAACTCAACATCTGTCTGCAGCCTTTGGATCAAAGAGTAACTTTGATTTTCAAGTCTGATTATGTAAAAAATACATTTTGTTAAGGCTAATGATTTCTCTGATGGATCTGGGGAAAGTAAACTGAAAACCTTCTGGAAAGGATTCACCATGCTAGATTCCATTAAGAATATTCCAGACTCATGGGAAGAGGTCAAAACATCAACATTAACAGGAGTTTGGAAGAAGTTGATTCCAAAACTTACAGATGACTTTGAGGGGTTCAAGACTTCAGTGGAGGAAATAACTACAGATGTGGTAGAAAGAGCAAGAGAATTAGAAGCAGAATCTGCAGATGTGACTGAATTGCTGCAATCTCATGATCAACCTTTAATGAAGACAAAAAAATACAGAGGGAAGTTGGACTAGTGCCGGGTGGCATCACATAGGAACCAACATAGAACTTTATATGAGGGAGAAAGAAACATCAGCCTTGTTTAATTCATTGTTAAATCTGGTCTCTGTTACTTCAGCCAAACAGATTCCCTACCTAATACTCTGTCATTTATATGTATATGTGTAACTGATTCACTGTGCTGTGCAGCAGAAACCAATACAGCGCTGTAAAGCAGTGTTGTATACGCCAGTATACTCCAGTAAATTTTCTTTTCTAATTTAATGAATGAGGAGGTGTTTTACTGATGAGCAAAGAAAGTGGTTTTGTGAGACAGAATCCATTCCTGGTGAAAAGTACTGAAATAACAACAAAGGGTTCAGAATATTACATAAACTTAATTGATGAAGCAGCAGCAGGGTTTGAGAGGACTGACTAATTTTGGGAGACGTTCTACTGTGAGGAGATCTGCTGGACCCTAGAAAAAGCAAGGGAATTCCAGAAAAATATCTACTTCTGCTTCTAAAGCCTTTGTGTGGATCACAGCAAACTGTGGAAGATTCTGAAAGAGAAGGGAATATCATTATACCTTCTTCCTGAGAAACCTGTATGCAGGTTTAGAAGCAAGTTAGAATTGGACATGGAACAATCAGTCAGTTCAATCGCTCAGTCTTGTTCGACTCTTTGCAACCCCATGAATCGCAACACACCAGGCCTCCCTGTCTATCACCAACTCCCGGAGTTCGCTCAGATTCACGGCCATCGAGTCAGTGATGCCATCCAGCCATCTCATCCTCGGTCATCCCTTTCTCTTCTTGCCCCCAATCCTTCCCAGCATCAGTCTTTTCCAATGAGTCAACTCTTCGCATCAGGTGGCCAAAGTACTGGAATTTCAGCTTTAGCATCATTCCTTCCAAAGAAATCCCAGGGCTGATCTCCTTCAGAATGGACTGGTTGGATCTCCTTGCAGTCCAAGGGATTCTCAAGAGTCTTCTCCAACACCATAGTTCAAAAGCATCAATTCTTCGGCGCTCAGCCTTCTTCACAGTCCAGCTCTCACATCCATACTTGACCACTGGAAAAACCATAGCCTTGATGGCTTCAAAATTGGTAAAGGAGTACATCAAGGCTGTATATTGTCACCCTGCTTGTTTAACTTATATGTAAAGTACATCATGCGAAATGCCAGGATCGACAAAGCACAAGCTGGAATCAAGATTTCTAGGAGAAATATCAATTACCTCAGATATGTAGATGACACCACCCTTATGGCAGAAAGCGAAGAAGAACTAAAGAGCCTCTTTATGAAAGTGAATAAGTAGCCTTAAAACTCAGCATTCAAAAAACAAAGATCATGGCATCTGGTCCTATTACTTCATGGCAAATAGATGGGGAAACAATGAAAACAGCAACAGACTATTTTCTTGGGCTCCAAAATCACTGCAGACCATGACTGCACCCATGAAATTAACAGATGCTTGCTCTTTGGAAGAAAAGCTACGACAAACCTAGGCGGTGGGAAACCAGAAGTGAAAGAAACACATGTACCCCAATGGTCATCACAGCACTGTTTATAATAGCCAGGACATGGAAGCAACCTAGATGTCCATCAGCAGATGAATGGATAAGAAAGCTGTGGTACATATACACAATGGAGTATTACTCAGCCATTAAAAAGAATACATTTCAATCAGTTCTAATGAGGTGGATGAAACTGGAGCCAATTATACAGAATGAAGTAAGCCAGAAAGAAAAACACCAATATAGTATACTAACGCATACATACGGAATTTACAAAGATGGTAACGATAACCCTGTATGCGAGACAGCAAAAGAGACACAGATGTATAGAACAGTCTTTTGGACTCTGTGGGAGAGGGAGAGGGTGGGATGATTTGGGGGAATGGCATGGAAATATGTATAGTATCATATAAGAAACAAATCGCCAGTCCAGGTTTGATACAGGACGCTTGGGGCTGGTGCACTGGGAAGACCCAGAGGGATGGTACAGGGAGGGAGGGGGGAGGGGGGTTCAGGATGGGGATCACGTGTACGCCCATGGAGGATTCATGTTGATGTGTGGCAGAACCAATACAATAGTGTAAAGTAATTAGCCTCCAATTAAAATAAATAAATTTAAATTTTAAAAAAAAGCAGAGACATCACTTTGCTGACAAAAGTCCATATAGTCAAAGCTATGGTTTTTCCAGTAGTCGTGTACAAATGTATGAGCTGGACCATAAAGAAAGCTAAGCACCAAAGAATCAAGGCTATCGAACTCGGTATTGGAGAAGACTCTTGAGAGTCAGGGATCAAACCAGTCAACCCTAAAGGAAATCAATCCTGAATATTCACTGGAAGGACTGATGCTGAAGCTGAAGCTCCAATACTTTGGCCACCTGATGGGAAGGATCAACTCACTGGAAAAGACCCTGAGGCTGGGAAAGATTGAAGGCAGGACGACAAGGGGACAGCAGAAGATGAGATGGTTGGATGGCATCACCAACTCAAAGGACATGAGTTTGAGCAAGCTCCAGGAGATGGTGAAGGACAGGGAAGCCTGGCATGCTGCAGTCCATGGGGTCGCAAAGAGTCAAACACAACTGAGCAACTGAACAACAACTACTGTGAGTAAAATGCTACTGCACACTACAGAGAAATCATTCATAAAAGGAAGAGTTAATTGATGCAGCAAATTTCACTGCTGTCTCATTTTAAGAAACTATCACAGCCATGCCAAACTCCACTGACCACCACCCTGATCAATCAGCAGCCTCCAATATCAAGGCAAGGCCTTCTACCAGCAAAGGACTCAGATGATGGCTACCATTTTTTAACAAAAGTATTTTTTAAATTTAGGTTTGTACATTGCTTTTTTAGATATAATGCTTTTGCCCATTTCATAGATTGCAGTACAGTGTAAACATATCTTTTACATGCACTGGGAAACCAAAAGCATTATGACTCACTTTACTGTGATATATTTGCTCTATTGCAGTGATCTGGAAAGTAACCCATGATATCTTCAAGGTATACCTATACATGTCAAGACATGATCTTATAAAATTAAGATATCCTACAATAAAATTAACTCTAAATTCCTCAAATATCCATTCTTCAATTTTTACATTGTCATATCTAATAGGTAAGGATCAACTTTACATCATTAACTGATGAGTAATCTAAATTACTAATTATAGGAAGAAGCTTATTTAATTTATATCAATATTTCACTGTGATCAAATAAACAAAACTACCAATAAGGCTAAAACAGATGTACATTTTGAGGCACCTTACAATAAAGAACAGTAAAGGACCTGATAAATTACCTTCTCTTTTTAAAGATTCCTTTACTGATATGTGAAAAACCAGTAAAAGTTATCAAAAGAATATGAATAAAAAGATATCAAGAGAGGCCTTTTGTATAAACACTAAAGGCAATAAAATGTAATAAAATGATAAAATCAAAAAAGTCAACCTTCAAATCCATGAGAAAAATGGGGAAAAATATGACCTTAAAACTAAAGTTTAATGTGATTTTTTTATTTTATTGAAAGCCACAGAGCCCTAGGGTCTATATTAAGGGCAATCTGATAGGATTTAAAATACTAAATAAAAAGTACTAAGAACAACTGTAGAGAATTTGAAAGTACCTGAAAATAATATAGGATAAATAAAGACAATAATATAAAAAAGAGAAGAGATTTTTAACTCTAAAATGGGGCTAGAGGAGGCTGCTGCTTAGGGAGAGGAAAGCTGGAGTGCGAAGCCCCAACTATCAAGTGCAAATTGAAAAACAAACTAACACTGAAAGAGAGGTCAATACTCCTCCAAAGGAAAAGGAAGGATGGGGTTAAAAAAACTTCACTGGCTACACAATTTTTCCTACAGTCAATGTTACTGCACTACACCAACATACCTACCTATGTCAAGAAACAATGAAATTATTTAATGTTTAAAACAGTAAAAAGTTTTGAGGCCCTATGATCTGTTAAACATATTCAAATATAATATTTCATTCCAAAATACTAGAGTCCAAAAGAAGTTCAGATTAAGAAACAACCATTTAATTCTGAGCACTGGGAAAGATGTCACAAAAAAAGATAGCATTTGATATTAAACATGAAAGACAGAAAGGATTTTCACAAATAGGAATGGAAGACAGGAATCCTTAATGGAAGGAACAAAAACAGCATCTAAAAAAATAAAATGTAGAACAGGTATGGGATAGAGTAAGAATGGTGATATGGAATACTGGAGACAGGAGAGAACATGGAAGAGCAACTTTGATGATTGATCAAAGAATTTTAGGGCAATCAAGAACCAACGAAGGCTTTCCGCAGACGAAATGATATAATTAATCTCCCTACTACATGTTTAATCTGATTACAATGGATTTTTAAAGGAAAAACTAGGAAGGAGACCTCATTATGAACTTGTTTAGAATGATGAATGAAAAGTTGCAAGGGACTTTAGACATTGTCTGACTCCATTTCTTCAGTTGTCAGGCTCAGAGAGTATAATCTACTCATGGTCAGCTGAAGAATTATTAACAGAGGTTATGAGGTTTCCACACAATGAACTCATAAGTACTCTCATATATCTAATATGTGCTTTAAGGATATAGGTAGCTATCTTTAATGCCCCAAATTTATACCATCACTTCCTAAATGAACTGAAGCCTGCTACCCATCTGTCTTTCTTCTCGTTATTTCCACAAATACTTCCTGAACCCCTATTAAGGGTCAGGTACTATTCTAAAATATAAAGAAAACATTAGTTCCCTTCCTAGTGGACTTAAAGTTCAATAGTAGAAACAAGACAAAAAACAAATCAAGACAAAGGATGACACAGTGACAGGCATTATGGGTGAAAGTTATGTGGAGTCAGAAGGAAAATAAGTGCAGAATGGAAGGTATTACTGTTCTATAGAGAGTAACCACAGAATGCTTTTCTCATAGGATGACAAGCATGTGGTGAAAGCTGGAGATGCAAGAGTATCTGAGAAGAGTGGCCCACAAAAACGGAAGAATAAACACGAAAATCCGTACCAGATGAGCACTCCGCCTGCCTGAGTGAGGGAGAGAGGTAAGAGGAAATGAGGCCAAAAAGCCAGGAAGTTTCAAATCGTGTAGACTTTCCAGGTCACCGAGAAGGCTTTACCGCTGAAATCGTCTCAGAAACAACGCAAACAGGAGACAGTGGAGCACCTTTCGTGTGTTGAAATTAAAGACAGGAATGGGGGGGCTGTCAAAAAAATGAGCAAGCCAAGCCAGAATTTTATCCCAAACAAAACCATTTAACATGTAGCAAAATAAAAATTTCAGTTGAATGCAAAGATACTTTGGTACCAGAAGACTTGAAACTTAAAAATTTTAAAGGAAGCTGATGGAAAAGAATACCAGATGGAAATCCAGATAAATCCAAAGGTACATTAGAAATGCTATCTATGTGACAAAAACTTTGACTCCACACATCCAATGAAGGGGGCACAGGTTCGATCCCTGGTCAGTGAATTAAGATTCCCACATGCTGCATGGCTTGGTCAAAAAAAAAAAGAATAAAAAATTTTGTTCCATGTTTTAAAATTTTACTTGAGAGATAATTTATCGTTTAAAGCAAAGATGACAATATACAGTGGGGTTTATAATACATACAAGTAAAACTTATGATGAAATGGCACCAAAAATGGGAGGGGGCAAATGGAACTATACTATTATTATAACATCCACACATTACATGCTGCGTATGATGTATGATATTATTTGATAGTAGAGATAAACAGATAAGTTAGAGATAAATATTTTAAATCCTAGAGCAACAACAAAAAGTAAAACATAGCTAATAAACCAATAAAAGAGATAAAATGGAATGTTTAAAAATATTCAATTCAAAGGAAATCAGAACAAGAATTAAACAAGAAAAACAAGTATACTTAAGAAAACTTGGCAATAAGAGTGACTACCAAGTAAGCTAGTCTGACTCAGCATATCTACTGGGAATAAAGGTGAAAACCAACATCTTTACTAAAGAATGTAAACGTTTACCTGTAGGTTTCACAGGTGATTTATTGTAATATGCTCATTTTGCATATTCCCTTTCAATCTGTCACACTGCACATAGTTTCCAAAATCAAGAGATGTTTTTAATTAGCCAACAAGGTTACTGATACCTACTCATTCAAATAAGCTTTTGGAAATACTGCTGCTGCTGCTGCTACTGCTAAGTCGCTTCAGTCGTGTCCAACTCTGTGCGACCCCATAGACGGCAGCCCACCAGGCTCCCCCGTCTGTGGGATTCTCCAGGCAAGAACACATCACCAAATAAAAACAGGGGTTGAGGATATATAAGAAGAAAATCAAGTAAAATATTCAATGGAGATAGTTATTTGTAAAACCCTAGTCTTTGGTTCATGGAACCATTTTGTATCTTATGTACTGTATAGTTCCTTGATCAACATGCAACAGTCACATCAATATATCTACTTGCAAAATTACACTTTTCTTATTTCATAGTATGATAAGGATTACACATTAGAATTCATGTTGGCAGAGGCAAATAAAACCAAAAAAATTATCTGTTTTAAACATTAACAATTATCTTGTCAATGTTAATTTATCCTATTTGATTAAATTTAATTAGCAAAAACCACAGGCTCAATGTAAAACTGGTCACAGCAAGAATAACTCCTTTCAAGAGCCAGTCCAGAGTTTTGAGCAGGCCTGGACGAGACCTGGAAAGAGCATAGGGGATCAGGCCCTGAGGTGGAGAAGCCCACCAGCTCTTTTCAACAGAAAAAAGTGCAAAACTGCTCCCTGACTCATTTATGGGCCCACTCAGAGAAGACTGTAGCTCTCCAGGTACTGGAGATAAGACGCCAAGCAGACAACAAGGCCCATAGAGTGCATCCATCTCCTCGTTTTGGCTTGAAACTAGAACACCTTCTATGTCTCAGCACAGATCTGGAATGCCAGCGGAGGAGGAGCTGCTTGTCTACTCAGCACCCACCACTCCCTTACAGTCTACAGCTTTCTGCCGCAGGCCACAGCTACTCTCTGCCTCAGAGTGTTCACTGGCTAGAAGCGTGTAGACAGTAAGCCAGAGTATCAGGGAGAAGCTAGCCACCAAAGCTGGGCAGGAGTTGATGAATCGCATCACCAATTATTATGGTCAGAGGTCATCAACTGTAAAATTCATCCTAACTTCAGAGATACTGAATGTGGGAGAAAATGTTCATGTTAGTTTCAAATACTATGACTCTAATAATATGATAAGTGAAAACAGCCAGAGATCGAAAAAATCTACAACTGCTTCCCCACATATATATATCTAACATGAGTCTAGCCTGACTCCACATGCAAGCTGAGAAATGGAACAGAAATTAGTCCTGCTGTGGCCCAGAACTTAACATTAATGGTACCTGAGAGTTGTCACAAGTATCACTCCTCAACCCCTTAATCAGACACCATACCAGGCTACGACATGCCCACCATATGTCAAGCCCAATGTGTGGGTTCTCTCAGGGAAAATGTCTTAACTCCAGCCTGATGGATATGATAGGCTGGAGGGGAGGTAAGGCAAGTACTAAATAATTACACAGAATAATTAACAGAATGAGGTAATGTCATTAAATGGGTTTTAATAAAATACGTGTATATGCGCAGTCATGTCTGACTCTTGCGACTCCATGGACTGTGTAGCCCACCAGGCTTCTCTGTCCATGGCATTTTCCAGGCAAGAATACTGGAGTGGGTTGCCATTTCTTCCCCCCAGAGGGGTTTTCCTGACCCAGGGATCGAACTCACCTCTCCTGCAATGGCAGGCTATTCTTTACTACTGAGCCACCTAGAAAATCCTCAATAAACCTATACAAGTTCATGAAAAGGAAAGAGGTATGTAGACTAGCTACATCAGGCAAAGTTTCAGTATCAAGCTGGCATCAGAACTGTGCGAACGTCTGTAAGAGACGAGGGAGGCAAGAAACAAAAGAAAATAAAAAGGATATGGGCAGGCTCAGGACATTCTGGTAGAAAACCAAATATTTTTATTTCACTGAAGCAAAGGTACAATGGAAAATGAAGCTAGAAATATAGAGCACTGGTAGGCAAGAAGAGGTACTAAATGTTTTCCAGTAGAGAAAATGACATAATCAGAGGCAGGGGGGAATCCCCTAAAGAAGGCTTGGAGACACTGAACTTAAAGGGCTTCTGGGACACCTTGGCGATTTTTCTCACCTATTGCAAGGGCCCAGAATCCAGGTAGATCTGAGTCAGGAAAGCAAACGAAAGATGTGAACTGGGAATTTTATATAGGACTCATCTGGACTCCTCTAAGACTCATTAGGGCTTCCCAGGTGGCTCAACCGGTAAAGAATCTGCCTGCAGTGCAGGAGACCCAGGTTCAATCCCTGGGTCAGGAAGATCCCCAGGAGAAGGAAATGGCAATTCACTCCAGTATTCTTGCCTGGAAAATGCTATGGACAGAGGAGCCTTGCGGGCTACAGCCCACGGGGTCAAAAGAGTCAGACATGACTTAGCAACTAAACCATCACCATTTAGACCAAATAATAGCTGAAGTTATGAAACAAGATGTTTCACTGAGAGGATGTGACACATAAGGGGGGAAAAAAAAGGAACCCAGAGAAATAATCTGGGGAACATCACCATTAGTGGGATGAGCAGAAGAGCTCACAAAGAATAAGAAGCAGCAGCCATGTAAGTGGAAAGAAAATCAGGAGAGCAGGAAAACAGCATGGAAGAAAAAGAGACATCAATACTGACAAATTTCACAGCCAGATGGAGTAAGAACCAAAACACATTCCCAGGGATTGAGGCTGTTGATGGCCTGGCTAACAGCAGTTTAAGTGGAGTGGCAGGAATGGGAGTGGAGTGCACACTGGGAGGTCAGAACAGACTCCCCTTGAGCTGAGCCAAAGGTGGTTCAGTGGTAAAGAATCTGCCTGCCAGTACAGGAGATGCAGATTCAATCCTGGAGGGGAAGATACCCAGGAAGAGGAAGTGGCAACCCACTCCAGTATTTTTGCCTGGAGAACTCCATGGATAGAAGAGCCTGGCAGGCTACAGTCCATGAGGTTGCAAAGAGTCAGACATGACCGAGCAACTGAGAATCCATCCAAGCTGAGTCAAAGTGACCCAGATGAACAGGGAAAATCATCAGGTGGAAGGAAAGGAAAATAGCACCTGCAAAGGATGAGCTGGATCCAATCTCAAAATGTTTATCTTAAACAAAAAAAGCTTTAAAGCACACATGAAAAGATTTGCAAATTCAGCAAGCATAACGAACTTGTTATTTTGAGCAAAATAATATTAATTACAATGTTAACTTTTTGAGGGAAAAGAAACTAGTCAAAACTCTCATAAATACGCTGCTTAGCAAAATTTTATGAAAAGGTATATGAACGAGGTCATACCTTTTGTATGACCAATTTCTGAAAGGAACAAACCTATATATATCTGCTACATTAATTACTCTCCAATTCTGCCACAGTCTGTTCAAGCTCAACCTAGGCAGTGAAACTTCAATCTTAAATCTCCATTTTTACTCAGTTCTTCTTTTCTCAAGAAGGAGCCATTAAAAAAAAAAAACAAAACTCAAAATGTCCTTTATCTTTATTGAAATTTAGAAAAATCAATCATTTCCTAAAAATCCACATTTCCAGCTACACTGCAGGAGAAAAAAAGAGACATCACACAGGAAGTGTAACTTTTTTACTTCATTGTATGACTACGGATGCCACAGTAGAGTAATGATGAAGAAATTATGTCAAACTCAGATTGGACCGTAAGTGTGAAAGTACCAGCTCCTTTAGCACTGGCTCAAAGGAAACTATCAGAGCCACGTATTATCAACTGCATGTACAAAGCAGAACTGTCAGTTATGGGATGGGCTGTAAAAAGATAGACACAATTCCTAATTACATCCATTCTTTCGCTGTAATTACTCTGGAGAGTGATTACATATTTAACTTGGCTATCTTTTTTAAAAAATAAGTTGCTTTAATGAAAGTATTTTAGATAGTGATGCCACTATACATCAATTAGAAAGTTAATCATTCTCCTTGTTCTCACAGAACAATTTCAAAGGTGGTGGGGAGGTACTAGTGCTCAGTGCTTTTTAAAAAGTTAATGAGAGGGCACCCAATAAAGAGAGGGGCTTCCCAGGTAGTATTAGTGGCAAAGAACCCGCCTGCCAATGCAGGAGATGTGGGTTCAGTCCCTGGGTCAGGAAGATCTCCTGGAGGAGGGCATGGCAACCCACTCCAGTATTGTTCCCTGGAAAATCTCATGGACAAAGGAGCCCGTTGGTATCTGGTCTACAGGGTTGCAAAGAGCTGGACGCAACTGAAGCAACTTGGCATGCGTGCAGTAAGAGAAAACATCCAGGAAATAGACTTTATCAAAAACTCAAAATATGTAATCTGCATAGAGTCAAAAAACAGCAAGAGATCCTCTTCAGTGGGCTCACTTCAGGAGAAAAAAATTCTCTTCACTATGTCAGGTTTAGTTTTCAATATTCTACGAGACTTCACTACATAATAAATGACTACTCTAGAATCATTCTTAGAATGAGACAAAGGGCAAACAAAGTCACAAGCTATGACTAACAAAGCTCAAAATTAGCTCAAATACATTACAGATTGAACTATCAATAAGAAAGTTTTCATATAATGGAATCTAAGATATTACCAATCAGCAAGCAAATCATGTGCTACAACTGTGGCACACATTACCCTCGCCCTAGATTCATTAATAATAAAGCAATTTATTTCCATCCAAAGTACTCCATCTTAAAATGTAAACTCATTATGATTTTATGTAGGCGAAGGTGTCATCACTAGCATTTAGTGTTAGAGGTGACTTTCAAAACATACACATAAGCTTATCTTCCAGTCTTATCAGCCTTCCTGTATGTTACTTTATACATATTTTATGCCATTCTTCCACTGCCTTCCAGAATCCCATTAGTAATCCCACACACTTCGCTCAATATGATTCAGGCCACACAATAA
Organism: Oryx dammah; assembly: GCF_014754425.2. Classification (NCBI taxonomy): domain Eukaryota; kingdom Metazoa; phylum Chordata; class Mammalia; order Artiodactyla; family Bovidae; genus Oryx; species Oryx dammah. The sequence continues at coordinate 49,553,223 of NW_024070205.1, forward strand.
AATGGTTTTCTGTGTCAGCTATATTTCACAGTCTCGTTTAACTAAATAAGATCAAATGAAAGAAGGCGTGTGAAAGTGGATTTTGCACAGTCTGCCACAGAGAAGACATTTAATAAACATGTGTAACCTAAATTCAGCACAACCCCTCTGATACCAAGTCATTAAGAACTAGAAGGTTCACATTTAACAGCAAGTAGACTAACATCATAGCAACAGCTTAAGGACAAATGGAATATACCAAGAATGCAAAGTAGGAAGAAGTAAAAGTATTTGACAGAATGCAGGTAAGACATGAGAATAATGTAAAAGATTCCCAGATCCAACATCCTTCAGCTATACTCTCATTATGACAAAACAGTCCATAGTCTTTTTTTTTTTTAACAACCTTTCACTGTTTTGAGTTATCATAATCAACCCCTCCAAAATCATTATCTAATGTGATAAGAACTAAATGAAGTATCAAGGTAAACTGATAGTTCATTTTTGCCCCTGAACATGACTCTTTACCTAGAGTCAATGAATAAGTTTTGTGAGATCTGCTTGTCTGATATTCTTGCAAAATATGTATAAATGCCTTTTTCTACAAAGAGGTTTCATAAATTAATTTTCTTATTGCATGAGTAAGACCACAAAATAAACAGAGCAGCAGAATTTTAAGTGAAGGCATTTTATTTATACTCCAAAGTTTCTTTGTTAAGAGTAGTTTGTTAAGCAAAGACCATTATGAGAAACTGTGTGTGCGTGCTCAGTCACTCTAGTCGTGTCTGACTTTGTGTGACCCTATGGACTGCAGCCCACCAAGTTCCTCTGTCCAGGGGAAATCTCCAAGCAAGAATACTGGAGTGGGCTGCCGTGCCCTCCTCCAGGGGATCTTCCCAACCCAAGTCGAACCCGTATCTCTTACATCTCCTGCATTGGCAGGTGGGTTCTTTACCACTGCACCACCTGAGAAAAAGTACAACCAAGACAAAGCCTATCACTCTTCTCTGAATTCGGAAAGTCATCAGAAAATATTGAGAATTTCAAAATAGCTTTAGAGGGTGGAAGAAAAGGAACACTGCCGAAGTGTTGAAATTCTCAACGAGTCAAATTCCAAACAGAAGGTACAAAGAGATTGAAGAAATAAAACCACATAGAATACGATGTCCCCCATGACAATGAAATTTCCTCGACTACAATTTTTCCTACATTCTCCAATACTGCAACTTCATCAAGGGGACAGACCTACCTTAACAGTCTTTGTACCATGTGTCCCAGCTCAAAACCTGTCACATAGTCGTTACTCAACATTTCATGAATCAAAAATGCAAGTAAGAGTTGGAAGCAAATGCCAAGTTTAAAAAGTTGGGGGGCCAGAAGTTTTTAGTAGTAGTTATGTTCAAATTCACCAACTTGAGAAATAAAATGTATATATCCCAAAATATTCGAGAGGAAAATTTAGTTATAAAACCTTCTTCCTTGTTTTAATAAAACTATAAAATAAAAGTAGGAGAATGCAAAAGAACTTAATCTTCCTAAAGTGAATGGAGATTTAAAAGTTTAAATTTCTTAACTGGAGATGGGAGCTTCATTTTTATAGTATTTCAGTCATCAGGCAGCAGTTTAAAAAAACCTACAGTTGTCCCTTTAACTTTTTATTTTTTAATAATTTTAAACTTACAGAAAACTTGAATAGTACAAAGAATTCCCAAATACACTTCATCCAATTTCCACTAATATTAACATTTTACTTAATCATACCATAATTATCAAACTAGGAAAAATTGATGAAATCATCAAGTAAACTACAGGCTTTACTCAGACTTCATCCAACTAAATATCTGCACTAGCATCCTTGCTCTGTCCAGGGTTCTACAATGCATTCAGGTACTCTGCATATCTTTAGCCTCCTTCAATCTGGGGTAATCCTTAAAGTCCTTCCTTGCCTTTGACATTTGATACCCCCCGAAGAGTAATGATCAAATATTTAACATCTTTCTGATGTTTTTTCACAATTAAATTGAGGTTATGCATTTGAGCAAGAATACCACAAAGGTGAGGTCTTGGTTAAGGTGGTATTTTCCAGGTTAATCCACCGTAAAGATACTCTCTTTCCCTTGTAATTAATATCTTGGAAGGGACATTCTAAGATTCTGCAAATATCCTGTTTCTAATCACACTATCATCCACTAATTTTGGCACCCATCACTAGATCTTGCCTGTGAAAATTACTACTGTAGTATTCTAATGGCAATTTTCTACTTCCCTCATCCCTTCTGTATTTACAATTCAAATTCTTCTAAATGCTACCTCCCCACTCACTTATTCATTTATTTTATTTATTTGCATCAGTCTGGGCTCCTAAATATTACTTTATTCTGTGAGTTATAGTCTAAAACTACTCTGATATTTTATGGTTCCAATTTTTCCAGCTTTGGTCATTGAGAGCTCTTTCTGGTTAGCTCCTATGCCTCTCAACATGCCCACACGCTTCTTTTAAGAACTTTCTTAGTTCTGGTAATACAAGATGCTCCCGGCTTATCTTGTATTTTCTCTCACCCAGTCCTGGGATCAACCGATTCTCACAGGAACCCTAGCTCCATTAACTGGAGAATGGTATTTAGAAAACACAATATGGGAACCAGGTGTGCTCACTGTCAATGGGCTATCTCTGATTCTAGGTAGACCCTCTCCATGGACAGTGATAAGAAATATTGTTGGCCTCTGAACAATGTGGGGGTTAATCCTTGTATAACTACAGTCAGTCAGTCCTCCATAGCATCAGATCCCCTGCATCCTCATGTTCAACCAGCCCCAGACCATGTGCTACTGTAGTATAGTAAAGACTATACTGTATTATAGTCAACAGTATTTACCATTGCAAAATGTCAGCATATAAGAGGACCCATTCAGTTCAAACCCATGTTGTTCAAGGGTCAACTGTATATGTACATATACTACCGAACACATACATATGCACCTGTATTTATTTCTATATCTATTTACATATACGGCTAAAATATTTGGAATGAATTTATACTGATACTTCTGAATGCAATCCAATATGACAGGGTTCATTCTACTCGGTCACATTCCTTATTTGTAATTTCTCTGGCAGAAAACTTAATTTCCTTATCTACTGTACCTATTTTTTCAACTCTAATAAACATTTAGTTTCAGAATTGCTAATCCATACCTCTGTGAGAAACAAATATGCCAACAAGAGTACAGTGCTTGTGTGCAGCTCTTTTTGTCTTTAACCTTACAACATCCAGTCAAGACTATCCAACATTAATTAGGCGAGCTTTTTTCCTCCCCACTCTCTTTAGTGATATGTTACTCATTTGTATTCTATGTTGTTTTCCCCTCACACCCTGGTTGTTGTTTTTAATTTACAAACAGTAAAACACACTGTTTGTGGTATACAGTTCAATTTTGATAGATGGATAGAGCCATCCACCCAACACCACAGTCACAGCACAGAATAGTTCCATTACCTCCAAAATCCCCTCATGTTGCCCCTTGCAGTCAAACCTTTCCCCATCTCCAACTTTGACAACCCCTGATCTGTCTTTCTTCCTATATTTTTACTTCTTCCACTATCTTTAGTGGTTTACAATATAAAAATTGTGCTTACATTTGACTTGTTAACCTCATTCCACAGCTCTTAGATGCTCTGTTCTATTTTGTGTTTTACTCTACTCTTTTTTGACTTTTTTCTCCTTTATAGTAATTTCTATTGGCCTAGTCACAAGCTCAATGATTCTGCCCTTGACTGTCAGAACTACTGATAAGCCCATCAAAGGCATTCTTCATTGCTGCTTTTCCTCACTTCTAGTGCTTCTATTTAATTCTTTCTTAGAGTTTCTATCTTTCCGCTAAAACTATCCATGTAATCCATGTTCACCTTTTTAATTAGAGCTTTTAATTAGAGGTTTTTATACCGTAATTATAGTTATTTTAAGTCAGATAGTCCCAATATCTATGTCATACCTAAATCTGATTTTGTTGACTATTTTGTCTCTTGGCAATAAGTGTCCTGGGGTTCTTTTTATTGCCTTTTTGTAAGCCACCTAATTTTTTTGTTGAAAGTTGAACTTGTGAAGGAGATTAAGAACGAAGTTGTAGATTTTATGCATAGAAAGCAACATAACTCTTTTCTTTTGCTGTGTTTTTAGGGTGAAGGTTTAAATTAGTCTAGTCAGATGGCTCAGCTGGTAAAAAATACGCCTGTAATGCAGAAGACTTGGGTTCGATCCTGGGTTGGGAAGATCCCCTGGAGAAGTAATCTGGCCTGGAGTATTCCAAGATTCCAGGCCAGTATTCTGACCTGGAGACTACCATGGACATTATACACCATGGGGTTGCAAAGGGTCGGACATAACTGAGCACATTTCACTTCACTTTCCTCCAGTCAGAAATCAGGCTAGGTTTGAGATTTATTGTGGACATGGTATCCTTGGGGCATCACAGTCTTCTAAGTCCTCCCCTGGTAACTTGTGTTTAAAGTGTTTAGAGTGGGGACTGGTTCTTAATGTCTGCCTTGCTCTCAGCTTTAGGTCTTTCCTTTGTGCTGCACCTCAGGGAGGTCTGCATGGTCTGGCCAGTCTCCCAGCAGTGTTCAACTGTTACCTGTTACTCGATGCTCACCACTCTGTGATAGGACTAGGGATTTTCTGTTGTTCTCATTAAGCATAAAACTTAGAAAGTCACTGAGTCTCAAGGGTGTGGCCTTCTCACTACTCCTGTCCCTTACCCAGCTGTGGTTCTGAACCCAACATGCTACCCAAGTGTAGCTTTGATTCAACTTCCTACCCTCAAGTGCAAATGGGGTTTTAACAGTGCCCTAAGGCAAAGTGATTTTTCTGCCCTTTCCCCCTGCTTTCATTCAGTATAAGAGAAACAGAAGATAGGGAACAAGTGTACAGGCATAATTTCTTGCTTCATCTGTGGCAATGGCTCTTCTTACCAATCCTTATACCACCAGAGGATGCCTTCTCAGAGTCGCACCTGTCTTTGGGGGGGAACACCTGGTAGAGTTCTTAGAGGAAAAGGCTGCAAGTGTATAGAAACTCTACCTATATGTATAGCCTGCAAAGTCTTAACATTCTCTTACCAGCCCACATTCAGCATCCATGAATTCTTCAGCTAAACTCTTGCCAGTGCCCAGCAATTGCTGCCCCAGGTAAGTAAGTGTTCATGTCTCTCTCTATAGGGACTGTTTCTACTTAGACCTAACACCAGTGGGCAGCCCTGGAACCTAAGCTCTCTGATGAATTCCAAAAAACTTATAAGCTTGCAGTTGCACCACTTTTTGTAGGGAGGAGGAGGTCATGTTTTAAGGGTAGAGGAAATGCTCTTTCTGCACAATTTTGATTTTATTAATGCATGAACTTGTTTGCTAAAAGATAAGACTATGAAACCAAAATTAAAGCTTAGTAAAAAGTCAAAAGTACCATTCCAAATTCCAAATTAAAATACTCTAATATAATTTTTAATCTGAAAACTTAATTAGAGAGTTTTGGCTGTTCACTGAGGTGATTTTTTCCAGCTGCTTGTTGATATATCAAGGAAAGTCTATTTCCCTAACAATAGAATAAATTCAAAACCAAATTACAATAATGCATTTAGGCATAAACCTAAGGAATCAGCTTAATGAAAAACATAACAGCCGATAATGATTTCTTAAAAGCATTTACTCTACATTTGACAGAATGCTTTGAGAACACCAATTATGTATTCATAGTCCCCATAATTTTGTTTTATAAAATATTTCCTCAAATCTCTTGGGAGATTACTACAGGGTTAAAAGCTGCCTTAAGATCAAAGATCAAAATACAGGAAAACCCTGTAATCTCTATAGCAGTTCACTGATCTTTCCCATCTGCTATGCAAAAAGAAGGTGTATGGTAAGTTTGAAAAAAGAAAATCTTTTTAACTAGAAATGACAGTAAACTGATTCTGGCAAACGTTCAGAGGGAATTTTTTCTTTATGAGATCCAACTCCCTTTTGCCAAAATATAAACGATGTCAACAATAGGAAAATAAAGTCTAGTCAATAAAGTACTGTCTCTTATTTATATCTTTCTTCCTGCAACTATATCACATGATCACATTTCTATAATAAAACCACACACAGTAAATGAATTTTCAACCATCAAGAGGACTTTATAAGCACAGGCTTACGGGTGAATGATGAGAGACAGCTGGAGCAAGACAGTGAAAAATGTACTTAGCTCAGACCCAGAGAAATTACTTTCCTGGTATAGGCCAATAATCTGTGAGTTTCCCTAGACTTTCCTTTATGTAAAAATCTAGACGCTCTGTCTTATGTCTTCATCCCAGAAACAATCAAGAAATTGAAGATAGATGGCATGGCACATTTTTCAGAACAGAGGAAGCATTCTGTCTCATAGGCTATATCTACAATTACAGCCTTTGCTGCTAAGTCACTTCAGTCGTGTCCGAGTCTGTGCAACCCCATAGACGGCAGCCCACCAGGCTTGGCCGTCCCTAGGATTCTCCAGCCAAGAACACTGGAGTGGGTTGCCATTTCCTTCTCCAATGCATGAAAGTGAAAAGTGAAAGTGAAGCAGCTCAGTCGTGTCCAACTCTTAGCGACCGCATGGGCTGCAGCCTACCAGGCTCCTCCATCCACGGGATTTTCCAGGCAAGAGTACCAGAGTGGGTTGCCATTATCAACCAGTTATTCTAGAATGGGGTCTGGTTCTTTCCCTTACCTTCTCTCTCCTCTCACAATCATTAAATTGTACATTTAAAATGGGTAAACTTCATGGTATTTAAATTATACCTTAATAAAATTGTTTAAGAAAAAAGAAATGAAATATTGGATCCATATTACTGAACCAATGCGTGAATTGACAATTTCCATTCTCCCTCCTATAAACACAAGTGTAAGTAGGTACCTAATCAACAAATAATACTGGCACAATTAGGTATCAGCACAAAAACTATGAACTCTTACCACATATACAAAAATTAATTCAAAATGGATCCAAGAACTAAATGGAAGAGCTACAGCTCTTACAAGAAAATGCAGATATAAGTCTTAGTGATCATGCGTTAGACAGTACTTTCTTAAGTATGACATTAAATGCACAAATAACAAAAGGAAAAAATCAGTAAGTTGGACTTCATAGAAATTAAAACTTTCTGTGCATCAAAGGACACTATCAAGGAAAGGAAAAGACAACTCACGAAATGAGAGAGAATATTTGAAAAATCATATATCTGATAAAGGTCTACAATTCAGAATAATGACCTCTTACAACTCAACAATAAAGAGATAAATAAACCAATTTAAAAATAGTCAAAAGATTTGAACATTTCTCCAAAGAAGATGTGAAATGGCCAATGAGCAAATAAAAAATGCCCAAATCACTTATCATTGCTGCTGCTGCTGCTGCTGCTACTAAGTCACCTCAGTCATATCTGACTCTGTGCGACCCCATAGACGGAAGCCCACCAGGCTCCCCCATCCCTGGGATTTGTCAGGGAAGAGTACTGGAGTGGGTTGCCATTTCCTTCTCCAATGCATGAAAGTTAAAAGTGAAAGTGAAGTCACTCAGTCATATCCGACTCCTAGCGACCCCATGGACAGCAGCCTACCAGGCTTCTCTGTCCATGGGATTTGCCAGGCAAGAGTACTGGAGTGGGCTGCCATTGCCTTCTCCGTCACTTATCACCAGGAAAATGGAAATCAAACCACAAAGAGACACTACTTTATACCCAGGAAGATGGCTATACTAACTTTTTTTAATGGAATAACAAGAGTTTTTGAGGATGTAGAGAAACTGGAACCCTCATACATTGCTTGTATAAAATGGTACAGCCACTGTGCAAAAGTTTGGCAGTTCCTCAATTCTATACAACTCATCAAACAATGCAAAGAAATAGAGGAAAACAATAGAATGGGAAACACTAGAGATCTCTTCAAGAAAATTAGAGATACCAAGGGAACATTTCATGCAAAGATGGGCTCAATAAAGGACAGAATGGTATGGACCTAACAGAAGCAGAAGATATTAAGAAGAGGTGGCAAGAATACACAGAAGAACTATACAAAAAAGATCTACACAACACAAATAATCATGATGGTGTGATCACTCACCTAGAGCCAGACATCCTTGAATATGAAGTCAAGTGGGCCTTAGGAAGCGTCACTATGAACAATGCTAGAGGAGGTGATGGAATTCCAGTGGAGCTATTTCAAATCCTGAAAGATGACGCTGTGAAAGTGCTACACTCATTGTGCCAACAAATTTGGAAAACTCAGCAGTGGCCACAGGACTGGAAAAGGTCAGTTTTCATTCCAATCCCTAAGAAAGGCAATGCCAAAGAATGCTCAAACTACCTCACAATTGCACTCATCTCACACGCTAGTAAATTAATGCTCAAAATTCTCCAAGCCAAGCTTCAGCAATACGTGAACTGTGAACTTCCAGATGTTCAAGCTGGTTTTAGAAAAGGCAGAGGAACCAGAGATCAAATTGCCAACATCCACTGGATCATGGAAAAAGCAAGAGAGTTCCAGAAAAACATCTATTTCTGCTTTATTGACTATGCCAAAGCCTTTGACTGTGTGGATCACAACAAACTGTGGGAAATTCTTAAAAAGATGGGAATACCAGAGCACCTGACCTGCCTCTTGAGAAACCTGTATGCAGGTGAGGAAGCAACAGTTAGAACTGGACATGGAACAACAGACTGGTTCCAAATAGGAAAAGGAGTACGTCAAGGCTGTATATCATCACCCTTCTTATTTAACTTACATGCAGAGTACATCATGAGAAACACTGGGCTGGAAGAAGCACAAGCTGGAATCAGGATTGCCAGGAGAAATATCAATAACCTCAGATATGCAGATGACATCACCCTTATGGCAGAAAATGAAGAAGAACTAAAGAGCCTCTTGATGAAAGTGAAAAAGGAGAGTGAAAAAGTTGGCTTAAAGCTCAGTATTTAGAAAACTAAGATCATGGCATCTGGTCCCATCACTTCATGGGAAATAGATGGGGAAACAGTGGAAACAGTGTCAGACTTTATTTTTCTGGGCTCCAAAATCAGTGCAGATGGTGATTGAAGCCATGAAATTAAAAGATGCTTACTCCTTGGAAGGAAAGTTATGACAACCTAAACAGCATATTCAAAAGCAGAGACATTACTTTGCCAACAAAGGTCCGTCTAGTCAAGGCTATGGTTTTTCCAGTGGTCATGTATGGCTGTGACAGTTGGACTATAAAGAAAGCTGAGCACCAAAGAACTGATGCTTTTGAACTGTGGTATTGGAGAAGACTCTTGAGAGTCTCTTGGACTGCAAGGAGATCCAACCAGTCCATCCTAAAGGAGATCAGTCCTGGGTGTTCATTGGAAGGACTGATGTTGAAGCTGAAACTCCAATACTTTGGCCACCTGATGTGACTCATTTGAAAAGACCCTGATGCTGGGAAAGATTGAGGGCAGGAGAAGGGGATGACAGAGGATGAGATGGCTGGATGGCCATCACCAATTCAATAGACATGGGTTTGGGTTAACTCCAGCAGTTGGTGATGGACAGGGAGGCCTGGCGTGCTGCAGTTCATGGGGTCTCAAAGAGTCGGACACGACTGAGCAACTGAACTGAACTGAATCCCACCCTTAGGTATATAAAATAATATATAATAAAAATTTATGGCCACACAAAACTTGTTCACAAATGTTCACAGCAACATTATTCATAATAGAAATTTGGGGGGGGGACCCAATGTCCATCAACTAATGAATGTATAAACCAAATGTGGTGGTATATGCAGACAATGAAACATTATTCAGCCATAAAAATGAATAAAATCACAATATATACAAATATCAAATTATTGTGTACACCTAAAACTAAGTTACTGTTATATGCCAATTACACTTCAATTTTTAAAAAAGGAATGAAGTACTAACACATTCTACTGCATTAATGAACCTTGAAAGAAGTCAGTCACAAAAGACCGCACATTGTGTGATTCCATTTATATGAACTGTCAGGCAAATTCAGAGAGATAGAAAATAGACTAATAGCTACCAGAGGGTAGAGAAGGGGGAAGTTAGGAGCTATAGAGTTTGATTTCACAGTGACATAAATTTTCTAGAATTAGATAGCAGTGCGGAGAAGGCAATGGCAACCCACTCCAGTACTCTTGCCTGGAGAACCCCAAGGATGGAGGAGCCTGGTGGGCTGCAGTCCATGGGGTCGCTAAGAGTCAGACACGACTGAGCGACTTCATTTTAATTTTCACTTTCATGCATTGGAGAAGGAAATGGCAACCCACTCTAGTGTTCTTGCCTGGAGAATCCCAGGGACAGAGGAGCCTGTTGGGCTTCTGTCTATCGGTTGCACAGAGTCGGACACAGCTGACGCGACTTAGCAGCAGCAGCAACAGATAGCAGTGATATTTTCAGAACACTAAATATGCTAACAATCCAATTGTACACTTTTAAATGGTTAAAATGGTGAATTTTTATGTTGTGTGAATTTTATCTTAATTTAAAAAAATATGGAGTGGAGGAAGGCATGATGGTAGTCAAGTGCAAACTCTCTGAGCAGAACTACCTTCACCCATTGCTATTTCCTGGGATCACATGAACACCCTATCACAAGAGAGTGGGCACAGCCTGTACCACTATCAAAATTTTAAGAAGACATAAGTAAGGAGACACAAGAGACGCAGGTTCGATCCCTGAGTATGGAAGATGCCCTGGAGAAGGAAATGGCAACCCAATCCAGTATTCCTCCCTGGGAAACCCCATAGAGAGAGAAGTCGGTGGGCTACAGTCCATGGGGTCGCAGAGTCGGACATGACTGAGCGACTGTGTGGACATGAGTTAAGTAAGATCAGGAAACCGTGGCAACAGAGTCTAACAGGTGGTAGGCGTTCACATTTACTAACAAGGGAAAACTTGAATTTGGATGACCAATAGTATCCATGAAGAGGAGCATCTATACCAACAGTCCCACATGTAGATAGAGGAAGTCACAGTCCCTCAATTAGCAACTGCTGTGGGTGACCAGAACGGAATTTTCACATAGGCAGCTGCAACCCATTAGTGGGTTGTAAAATCAATGTAGGCACTCTTTAAGTGATCTAAACAAGGGACTAAAGATGAATAGAACAAAATATATCCCAGATCACAAGTAGTAAGGCATGATTTACTGTTTTCAACTATAAAAATACTTGTTTGAACTAACTCAAGATATAAATTTTTGTGAATTCTATTTTCAAAAAAAAAAAAAATCTGAGAAAAGCTAGCCTACAATAGCTAGTGAAAGTCTTTGCTGCAGGTCCTTAACAATACATAGGCATAAAACAATCTATATAAACATGCTTTGGCTTTCATCATCACCAGAGCTCTAAACTTTGCTTTACAACTAGAACAAATAGCAACATTTTTATTGTCCCTTTAGGAGAGCGTTTAATCACTCAAGCTGTTATATTCATTCGTTAAATATGTTTTGTAATCCTAAATCTGAAGATAATTCTGTAGGTTTTTCTTCCTCAGTGTACATGAAATAGACATTTCAGTGTTCTAGAGGACCAGTAATCTCCATGTTTCCCAAACAGAAGTCTATTAGTGAATCAGTTCAATACAGTTGCTCAGTCATGTCCCACTCTTTGCAACCCCATGGACTGCAACACTCCAGGCTTTCCTGTTCTTCACCAACTCCTGGAGCTTGCTCAAACCCATGTCCATTGAGTTGGTGATGCCATCTGCCGGGAGCCTGCATGGGAGATCCCACCCATGACAAGGTCATGCAGGACTCGAGGGACTCCCTGGGCCGATCCCACCTATGACAAGGCCATGTGGAGAGACCTGACAAGCAAGGCGGATCAGGACTCGAGGGACCCCCTGGACCTGCTTGAGCATCTACCCCAAAACCAGAATCTGTCTTACTATTTTATGCCTTTCACCAACTCTTCTGACATTACCAGGGGCTATCCCCGACCAACTTTTCTGGAGGAAATTAACTTAGGGCTCTAGTTGATAAATCTCCTGGGCATGAAAGGAGTATTTCAACTCAAACCCCCTGTTAGCATTCTAGCTTACTTGGCAGGTTTATCCAGACTCTTGCAACACTGTTGAGCCAATGCTTGCTGCCAAGTTCCCACATCTCTTATCCATTGTACTCCTGTGAGTGCATACAGTTAGGGTGTAGAAGAAACAAGTAATAGCCTTAGCATTAGCAACATTAGACTTTGAGTTAATAAGTTCTTTCTTTGCTGTAACCCACTGAATCTTTGCTCCATAAAAATGTAACTCTGTACTTTAAGGGTGGTGCAGGCTAAGAATTTAAGAAAAAAACATTTCAAGGGAAATTAAGTATTCTAGCTGACCAACCGTTATCAAAAAGGGGTCATAAAATGTTAACAGGCCTCCAGGCCAGGAGATAATGTACAAAAAATAAGACCCTTGTTTATGAAACAGTATGCAGGAAGAAACTTGGCATCGATAAAAGTTAATACTGATGGAATGTTTAGTTGACTCTGCATTTTTCACTTTGTACAACTCAGGGTATAAAAGGTCCCTCTGAAAATAAAGTGACAGGCCTCGCTCACTGAAGCTTGGTCTCCCCGTGTCATTCATTCATTCACCAACGTCGTCCATCCTAAGGGTATCCCTGGACTCTGCTGAGGCTGGACCCCAGCAGCCATCCAACTATCTCATCCTCTGTCTTCCCCTTCTTCTCCTACATTCAATCTTTCCCAGCATCAGGGTCTCTTCCAAGGAGTCAGTTCTTCGCATCAGGTAGCCAAAGTATTAGTTTCAGCTTCAGCATCAATCCTTCCAATGAATATTGACTGATTTCCTCTAGGATTGCTACTAGTGAAGAGCCATTATTAAATACTCAAGAAAGTTTCTCTCAAATGTTCACAAATAGTGCCTTTTGTTACTTCTTACAATCACAGGGAGGCCTGGCGTGCTGCAGTCCATGGGGTCGCAAAGAGTCAGACACGACTGAGCAACTGAACTGAATGTCTAATAAAAGATAATTCAAAAAACTAAAAACTGTATTTTATAATTATTCTATTATGAGCACCTCCACTAAAAATTTTATTTTTTTAAAAGTGTCTATTTTACCTCACAAATTGAAGATATTATTCACGTCAGAGGACTGGAGGTACAACCTCAAATCGATTTTATTTCAAAGTTCAATTTTTTTTTATAAATTTAAGAATGTTCTTATAATATGGTTTCTCAAATTCAGTTAATATTTGGAAGTGATAATTCATTAGCTGGTAAATAAACAAGCACTGCAATACTTACCAAACAAAAGGAAGAAGGCATATGGGGTGCTGGTGACACTGTGGTTTTCAGTTTGTAAAAACTGATCAATAGTTTTTGTATTGATACATAACATTTAGGTATGTTGTGTATGAGCACATGTGCATGTATGTACATATATAATTTATATATAGTTTATATACATAAACAGGTGGTTTTATATACATTGTGTATACACATTAACATATGCACTATATATGTATAAAAATTCAACAAAATTTTTTAAAGAATTGATTTGAAAGGTTTTATGAAAAATCCTTTTCATGGCTGTTAAGAGTTACAGCTGAGTTTGTACAAGTATGTAGTTGCTATTGTTTTGTTTTCTGAATGGGTTTCAGTATATAAGAGTATATAGTTGCTGTTTTGTTTTCTGAATGGGTTTATTTTCTAATTCTAAATTTTTATCTTCAGATATAAAGAAAACTTTTCTGGCTCCATGGTTCCATGCAGCACATCATCTCCATGAATGACACATGGCAACTTTGACATACTTCATGTGGGCCAAACAATAAAGTATGATCATGTTTCAGATCCTCTAGGTGGGCACCGCCCAACAGAACTTTCTGCAATGGTGTAAACGTTCTATAGCTACAGGAGCCACTAGCCAGCCATATACTTAAAATGTGGGTATTTGGTTAAACTACTATTTTTCTGTTCTTTTTTGGTTGAGCTGTGAGACTTCTGGGATTTTTTCTTCCCCACCCAGGAACTGAACCAGTGCTAAGCAGTGAAAGCGAGGAGTCCTAGCCAAGGCACCACCAGAGAATTTGCTAAAGTACTAAATTTTTAAATTTAAGTCAAACTTAAATAACCACAAGTGGCTAGAAGCTATTGTCCTAGACTTTTTCATTCTAGGTAACACCCAGCACTTTCTACTTTGCAGACAAAAAGCTATGCTTCATTTTTGTCAGTTAGAGGACATTTTGTAGGACCAGAATCACTCTGACTACTACAGAAACAAGAAGAATCCTGGATATTTCTCCCTCTTGTGTGAAAATATTCCTTCTCTTTCATTGGTGACAAAAGATTACAATAAATAAGTCTACGAATATAAGGCTAAAATAATTAAAACAATCCAAAGAAACCACTTAAAAAAAAAAAAGGGCCCCTTAGTTATAAGCAGACACGGTATGGTAGGCATATAGAGACAAAAGACCTCTTTCACACAGGGAATTAATTGATAGTTAAGACCTGCATATGTTATGCTAGGTTGTAAATCCACTAAGTCTAGTAAGACCTTTGAGCTGTAAAATTTTGAGAACGGTCAAATTTTCACACAGAATATGAGTTAAGTAACAGTTTATTTTATTTTATTTTATTTTATTTTTGTGACACTGAGTAATTTTGTTTGTTTGTTTGTTTTTGTTTTTCCTGCAAGTGAAATTTTTTTTTTTTACTTTATTTTACTTTACAATACTGTATTGGTTTTGCCATACATCAACATGTATCTGCCATGGGTGAACATGAGTTCCCAATCCTGAACCCCCCTCCCACCTCCCTCCCCATACCATCCCTCTGGGTCATCCCAGTGCACCAACCCCAAGCATCCTGTGTCATGCATCGAACCTAGACTGGCGATTCATTTCTTACATGATATTATACATGTTTCAATGACATTCCCCAAATCATCCCACCCTCTCCCTCTCCCACAGAGTCCAAAAGACTGTTCTATACATCTGTGTCTCTTTTGCTGTCTCGCATACAGGGTTATCGTTACCATCTTTCTAAATTCCATATATATGTGTTCGTACACTGTATTGGTGTTTTTCTTTCTGGCTTACTTCACTCTGTATAATAGGCTCCAGTTTCATCCACCTCATTAGAACTGATTGAAATGTATTCTTTTCAGTGGCTGAGTAATACTCCATTGTGTATATGTACCACAGCTTTCTTATCCATTCATCTGCTGATGGACATCTAGGTTGCTTCCATGTCCTGGCTATTATAAACAGTGCTGGGACAAACACTGGGGTACATGTGTCTCTTTCAGTTCTGGTTTCCTCAGTGTGTATGCCCAGCAGTGGGATTGCTGAGTCATATGGCAGTTCTATTTCCAGTTTTTTAAGGAATCTCCACATTGTTCTCCATAATGGCTGTACTAGTTTGCATTCCCACCAACAGTGTAAGAGGGTTCCCTTTTCTCCACACCCTCTGCAGCATTTATTGCTTGTAGACTTTTGGATCACAGCCATTCTGACTGGTGTGCAATGGTACCTCATTGTGGACTTGATTTGCATTTCTCTGATAATGAGTGATGTTGAGCATCTTTTCATGTGTTTGTTAGCCAACACATTAACAAATTGAAAAATAAAAGCCATATGATTATCTCAATAGATGAAAGCCTTTGACAAAATTCAACATCCATTTATGATAAAAACTCTCCAGAAAGCAGGAATAGAAGGAACACACCTCAACATAATAAAAGCTATATATGACAAACCCACAGCAAACATTATCCTCAATGGTGAAAAATTGAAAGCATTTCCCCTAAAGTCAGGAACAAGACAAGGGTGCCCACTCTCACCACTACTATTCAACATAGTTCTGGAAGTTTTAGCCACAGCAATCAGAGCAGAAAAAGAAATAAAAGGAATCCAAATTGGAAAAGAAGAAGTAAAACTCTCACTGTTTGCAGATGACATGATCCTCTACAAAGAAAACCCTAAAGACTCCACCAGAAAATTACTAGAGCTAATCAATGAATATAGTAAAGTTGCAGGATATAAAATCAACACACAGAAATCCCTTGCATTCCTATACACTAACAATGAGAAAGTAGAAGAAGAAATTAAGGAAACAATTCCATTCACCATTGCACCGAAAAGAATGAAATACTTAAGAATATATCTACCTAAAGAAACTAAAGACCTATATATAGAAAACTATAAAACAATGGTGAAAGAAATCAAAGAGGACACTAATAGATGGAGAAATATACCATGTTCGTGAATCGGAAGAATCAATAGAGTGAAAATGAGTATACTACCCAAAGCAATCTACAGATGCAATGCTGAAATGTATTCTTTTCAGTGGCTGAGTAATACTCCATTGTGTATATGTACCACAGCTTTCTTATCCCTTCATCTGCTGATGGACATCTAGGTTGCTTCCATGTCCTGGCTATTATAAACAGTGCTGGGACAAACACTGGGGTACACGTGTCTCTTTCAGTTCTGGCTTCCTCAGTGTGTATGCCCAGCAGTGGGATTTTATCAAGCTACCAGCGGTATTTTTCACAGAGCTAGAACAAATAATTTCACAATTTGTATGGAAATACAAAAAACCTCGAATGGCCAAAGCAATCTTGAGAAAGGAAGAATGGAACTGGAGGAATCAACATGCCTGACTTCAGGCTATACTACAAAGCCACAGTCATCAAGATAGTATGGTACTGGCACAAAGACAGAAATATAGATCAATGGAACAAAATAGAAAGCCCAGAGATAAATCCACGCACCTATGGACACCTTATCTTTGACAAAGGAGGCAAGAATATACAACGGATTAAAGACAATCTCTTTAACAAGTGGTGCTGGGAAAACCGGTCAACCACTTGTAAAAGAATGAAACTAGAACACTTTCTAACACCATACACGAAAATAAACTCAAAATGGATTAAAGATCTAAACATAAGACCAGAAAAAACTCCTAAAACAATAAAACTCCTAGAGAACATAGGCAAAACACTCTCTGACATAAATCACAGCAGGATCCTCTATGACCCACCTCCCAGAATACTGGAAATAAAAGCAAAAATAAACAAATGGGATGTAATTAAAATTAAAAGCTTCTGCACAACAAAGGAAACTATAAGCAAGGTGAAAAGACAGCCTTCGGAATGGGAGAAAATAATAGCAAATGAAGCAACTGACAAACAACTAATCTCAAAAATATACAAGCAACTCATGCAGCTCAATTCCAGAAAAATAAACGACCCAATCAAAGAATGGGCCAAAGAACTAAGTAGCAGTTTAAATTAATATTTACCAAACTATGTCTCTTGGACTGCAAAGAGATCAAACCAGTCAATCCTAAAGAAAATCAGTCCTGAATATTCACTGGAAGGACTGATGCTAAAGCTGAAACTCCAATGCTTTGGCCACCTGATGGGAAGAATCGACTCACTGCAAAAGACCCTGATGCTAGCAAAGATTGAAGGCAGGAGGAGGAGGGAACGCCAGAGGATAAGATGGTTGGATGGTGTCACGGACTCAATGGACATCTGTTTTAGCAAGCTCTGGGAGTTGGTGATGGACAGAGAAGCCTGGCATGCTGCAGTCCATGGGGTCACAAAGAGTCGGACATGACTGAGCGACCGAACTGAACGACCAAACTATTTTTTAAGGCATAATAGCCTAGAATAAGTAGTTAAATATGCTGCCAAAAGAGGGCTCATGCTTAAGCTAGGAAATGCTGGACTAGACTAAGATAAATGAGTTTTGGGAGAGGTATTTTTACAAATGTTTTACTAAGATAATATTCATTATAAATCTCCAAGAGGGAGACTGTTGAACTTTTATGAATCTATCTGACCAAAAATCAAGGCAAATAAAATTCTATTCAGTATTTCTCAAATTGCCTGGCAGTAAGAATCACCTAGGATCAAATACATAGATTTTCAAGCCTGGAGATTCTGATTCAACAGGTATGGGGCAAGTATTCTTACTACTGACTCCAGAAAGTTTAGGCAACATTAGTCTAGTTCATTCAGATTATCCAAGAAAAATCTGAAACAACATATTGACAACCTTACACTGATCATCACACATACAGGCAACCATGGTGCATGCAAAAAAAACAGAAAATAAGTATTGGCAAGGATATGGAGAAATTGGAAGCCTTATGCACTGTTAGTGTGAATGTAAAATGGTACGGCCACTTTGGAAAACAGTACGGCAGTTCCTAAAAAAATTAAAAACAGAACTACCATGTGATCAAGCAATTACATTTCCTGATATATTTACAACAGAATTTAAAGAGGTTTCCTGAACAGATACTTGTACTTTGATGCTCACAGCTGCACTACACAAATAGTCAAAATGCTGAAGTAATCCAAGTGTCCATCTACAGAGGAATGGATAAACAAAATATTGTATATATACAGTGGAATAGTATTCAGCATTAAAAAGGAAGGAAATTATGATGCCAGCTACAACAAGGATGAACCTTGAGGAAATTATGCTAAGTGAAATAAGCCAGTCACAGAAAGACAAATTCCATATAATTTCACTTGTATGAGGTACTTTGAGTGGCTCAGATGGTAAATAATCTGCCTCTAATGTGGGAGACCTGGGTTCGATCCCTGGGTTGGGAAGACCCCCTGGAGAATGGAAAGGCTACCCACTCCAGTATTCCTGCCTGGAGAATTCCATGGACAGAGGAGCCTGGCAGGCTACAGCCCTTGGGGTTGCAAAGAGTTGGACACAACTGATCAACTTCACTCATTCACCCACTAGAGTAGTTAAATTCATAGAAAACAGAAAGGGGAAGGGGAAGTTACTATTCATGGGTACAAACATTCAGATCTGTAAAATGAAAAGATTTCTGGAAATGGATGGTGGTATTGGTTGCAAAACCATATGAATGGACTTAATGCCACTGAAACACACAGCTAAAAATGGTTAAGGTGATACATTTGATGCCATATACACTTTTCAGTTCAGTTCAGCTCGGTTCAGTCACTCAGTCATGTCCGACTCTTTGCAACCCCATGAATCACAGCACGCCAGGCCTCCCTGTGCATCACCATCTCCCGGAGTTCACCCAGACTCATGTCCATCGAGTCACTGATGCCATCCAGCCATCTCATCCTCGGTCGTCCCCTTCTCCTCCTGCCCCCAATCCCTCCCAGCATCAGGGTCTTTTCCAATGAGTCAACTCTTCGCATGAGGTGGCCAAAGTACTGGAGTTTCAGCTTTAGCATCATTCCTTCCAAAGAAATCCCAGGGCTGATCTCCTTCCGAATGGACTGGTTGGATCTCTTTGCAGTCCAAGGGACTCTCAAGAGTCTTCTCCAACACCACAGTTCAAAAGCATCAATTCTTCAGCGCTCAGCCTTCTTCACAGTCCAACTCTCACATCCATACATGACCACAGGAAAAACCATAGCCTTGACTAGAAGGACCTTAGTCGGCAAAGTAATGTCTCTGCTTTTGAATATACTATGTACACTTTACTACAACCTAAACAAGGCAATTAGATTGTCTGAGTACACAGCTAAGATTAGTGCTAGAAGCAATCTAGAACCTTCTGACTGCCAGACAAGTGTCCTTACCACCACAACCCATCACTAAAAATAGACAGCCAGGTATGGGTCTGAATATAAAACCATAGGTCCAGCATATCCTAGGTCTGAGAAGATATCATTTTCTTCAGTTCTGCTAATTTAGAATTTGTAATAACCCAAGGAAAAACTTCAGTCCACCCAAATTATCTAACTATAATGATACCTGAGCACTGAAGAATTGATGCTTTTGAACTGTGGTGTTGGAGAAGACTCCTGAGAGTCACTTGGACTGCAAGGAGATCCTACCAGTCAATCCTAAAGGAAATCAGTCCTGAATATTCATTGGAAGGACTGATGCTGAAGCTGAAGCTCCAATACTTTGGCCATCTGATGTGAAGAACTGACTCATTGGAAAAGACCCTGATGCTAGGAAAGATTGAAGGCAGGAGGAGAAAGGGATGATGGAGGATGAAATGGTTGGCTGGCATCACTGACTCGATGAACACGAGTTTGAGCAAGCTCTGGGAGTTGGTGGTGGACAGGGAAGCCTGGCATGCTGCAGTCCATGGGGTTGCAAAGAGTTGGACATGATTGAGCAACTGAACTGAACTCAACTTTAATTATGCACAGAGACTGTATGTAACCTACCTAAGAAATCAAACTTCTTCAGTACTTCCAGTGCATTCACTATGCTTCTAGTCTCAGCGTCTACAGTCACCATTTCTTGAATTGAATTATGGGAGTAAAAATAAAAGGTTGACTTCTATCTAAAATTTAATTTCTCCACACACTTTTTAAGTTATTCTAGAAATAATGCATAATTTCACACGATTTCTTCTGAGTCCAGCTTTGTATTTTATTCAAGCTATACTAACGATTATTTAAAATGAAGGGGCTATGTTATATACTCTAAAATTCTTAATATCATCACATGAAGACACTCAATACTAAACTTTGTGGTTTTTATATGAAATTCTGATAGAAATTTTATTACCATAGGATCACTCAAGATTTTAACCCAAATGTAACATGTGAGAAATAAAAATTTGATTGGCAGATCAGGTCATCTAATATTACCTCAAAGAGATAAAAACCTACTTTGGAAATGTTTTAAAAATGTCAAAATAGATTTTGGGAAGGTATATAATGACCACCCACCCTCTAATTCTACATTTTTCTTTCACCCATACCACCAAATGTCATCAATATATCCTGGAAAGTAAACATCCTATCCCAAAGAGGGGTAAGTATTTTCAATTTATTCTCTGGCCAAAAAGAGATAAACATTATTTCTGTAGGCAGTCATGGCAGTTTTCAACAGCGTTCTTAGTTTAAAAAAAAAGAAGAGAAAAAAAAGGAAGAGAGTAAAGAAAAACATTTTCTCTCAAACAGTCATGGCTATGGGGAGTTTTTTAAACTGTGAAATAATGAGAAAAACAAACATAAGATAATAATGCAATTACATAGAAAAATAACCACTGTTAAATCAATACACACACAAAATATATATAAGATTTTATTTTTCAAGGCCCAGGATACAGTTTTGTAATTTACTTTTATAATTCAATATGATTATGTGTCCCATGTCATTAAATATCATTAAAAATGACTAACAAAGATACATACCTATCATATATTAAGTCCTTATCATCTGCCAGGCACTACAGTTAGCACTCTCCATAAGTTATTTCATCCTCACAAAAAGCCTGTGAGACGGTATCATAATACTCATTATACTGATGAACAACTGAGTGTTAAATATTTAGTGATATTTAGGGTTGCAGGACAAATAATTATAATAGTAGTTTTTTTTTAATTACGAAGTCAAGTACAGAAGTCTTTCAGGCAGAACTTCAGTGGGAACTCTCCTCAAATCAACAAGTACATGTCTATGAAAAAAAATTTTTAAGTACAAAAACTAAATTAAAATAGGAATACAAATATATTTAAGGTAAAGTTGAAAATCTTGACAGTGATGCGACTGAAAAAGAAAGCCTCACATTTGACTACTACACAGAAGTGTAGAGAGGGGTAATTCAAACAACCTGTAGCAGCAGCACGAGCTTTCATCGAAAAAGTTCACAAAATCCCTTTCATAATTACAGGGTTGGAGCCTTCTCATCTGTGACCGTCTTTCTGAATGTCCTGGTTTACCCCTTGCTTTGTATTTTCCTGAGAGAAGAAGAAATCCTTTCATGAATGGAACAATGCCCTGGTGCCATGTGTTGTAAAGCTATCTATGCCTGCTGCTTGGTTTCAGGCCGTTGGGAATTATGCGCACCTGTTAATGGGAGAAACAAGGCCCTCCAATCTGATCATTTTATGCAGAAGCAAATTATAGGTATTAATCTCCATTTTGTGCCTCTCTCCTTGGCCTGCCATCCATAAGAATTCACATATTACAGGCCTATGAGGAGAAAACTCTTCCCCAAGACTTTGAAAAACCTCACTAAGAGACTCACAGAAAAGTCTCTAAGAGGACCATTGCAGGTAA
Source organism: Oryx dammah (assembly GCF_014754425.2). NCBI lineage: Eukaryota > Metazoa > Chordata > Mammalia > Artiodactyla > Bovidae > Oryx > Oryx dammah. The sequence goes on from NW_024070205.1 coordinate 49,575,251, forward strand.
AAGTCATTCTAAGGTGGTTCTTTCTTAGATCTCATTCATGGATGTTTACTTATTAAAGTCCCACAATACCTTTACTGCAAGGTCACTTCACCTACAGGGCAAAGTCATGGTTTGAAACAACCCTGCGGAGTGTGTGATCACAGCGCTCCAAGCCACTTCTTTTCACCCTCATTAAGAACCCTGTGAGGAAAGTACCACTGGTCACTTCTTTTCTGACATCACTGAAACTTGGAAATCTTCAAGAAAATGGAAAACATGCTAGTGGCTCAGCAGAGACACTGAAACAAGGACAGAGAATGGCTTCTTAATTTCCCTAAATTAACAAGACTGAAATCTTAGGGACTAAGTCATTTTTAAATCCTACGGAAAATAGAATTTCCTGGGCTTCCCTGGTAGTTCAGTTAGTAAAGAATCTGCCTGCAGTGCAATAGACCTGGGTTTGATCCCTGAGTCAGGAAGATCCCCTAGAGAAGAAAATGGAAAACCACTCCAGCATCCTTGCCTGGAAAATCCCATGGACAGAGAAGCCTGGTGGACTGCAGTCCATGGGTTGCAGAGAGTTGGGCATGACTGAGCAACTGACCCTGAGAAACACAGAGAATACACTCCCTATTCTCTGTATTGTTGAGCCTTCTCCTCTGAAAAGGCTCACAAAGAAGATAGCCACAAATCTGACATTCAAGACATTTAATTGTATTAAGTAAAAGTGTTAATAGAGTCATTTGTGAAATAAAAATACTTAACATTTAGTGGCTGTTTCCTTTTAATAGGCACTGCCTAACTGTGTTGCACACATTAACTTATTCAGTTCAGTCACTCAGTTGTGTCCAACTCTTTGCAACCCCATGAACCGAAACACACCAGGCCTCCCTGTCCATCATCAACTCCCGGAGTCCACCCAAACCCATGTCCATTGAGTCAGGAATGCCATCCAACCATCTCATCCTCTGTCGTCCCCTCCTCCTCCCCCTCTCAATCTTTCCCAGCATCAGGGTCTTTTCAAATGAGTCAGCTCTTCGCATCAGGTGGCCAAAGTATTGGAGTTTCAGCTTCAACATCAGTCCTTCCAATGAACACCCAGGACTGATCTCCTTTAGGATGGACTGGTTGGATCTCCTTGCAGTCCAAGGGTCTCTCACATCAGGTGGCCAAAGTATTGGAGTTTCAGCTTCAGCATCAGTCCTTCCAATGCATATTCAGGACTGATTTCCTTTAAGACTGACAGGTTGGATCTCCTTGCAGGCCAAGGGACTCTCTCAAGAGTCTTCTCTAATACCACAGTTAACTTATTCAGTATCCACAATAATCACATAATGTACATTCTACTGTCATCCTCTTTTGGCAAATGAAAAAATGAAGGCACACTTGCCCAATTACCTGCATAGCCAATTAAAGTCAGAGCCAGAATTTGAATCCAGGTAGCCTGGCTCTAGAACCCAGAGTCTTAACTTTGAAGGTATAATGTCACCTAGACTGGGTCAAAACAAACTATTAAAGCTTCCTTTGCATTTCATTTAAGAATGAACTAAGGCCAAGTTTCTAAGCCACTCTCACTTGTCTTTAATCTATGAAATAAAATTTGAGAAGTAATTCATGGAGTCATGAGGATTCCATGAGTCAGTACACACAAAACACTTATTATGGCACATAAGAAACACACCATAAATATTGAATAATACTATTATTGGGCTTTTCTTTCCCCACGTCTTTCTCTGTAATGCCTTTGATGTTCACATATATCCATTCATTCAGCCGACAAGCATAAAAAGCCTACCATGTAATAGGCTCCAAGGAAAGCAATGGAGAAAGGCAGATACCATCATGCTTCTCACAAATTAGCCAAGAAATCCAATTTATAAATCATGCACTATATCATATGAGAAGTGTTATATAGAAGACATACAGGTGGCTAACAAACACATGAAAAGATGCTCAACATCACTCATTATCAGAGAAATGCAAATCAAAACCCCAATGAGGTACCATTTCACGCCAGTCAGAATGGCTGCGATCCAAAGTCTACAAGCAATAAATGCTGCAGAGGGTGTGGAGAAAAGGGAGCCCTCTTATACTGTTGGTGGGAATGCAAACTAGTACAGCCATTATGGAGAACAGTGTGGAGATTCCTTAAAAAACTGGAAATAGAACTGCCTTATGACCCAGCAATCCCACTGCTGGGCATACACACTGAGGAAACCAGAACTGAAAGAGACACGGGTACCCCAATGTTTGTCCCAGCACTGTTTATAATAGCCAGGACATGGAAGCAACCTAGATGGCCATCAGCAGACGAATGGATAAGAAAGCTGTAGTACATATACACATTGGAGTATTACTCAGCCATTAAAAAGAGTACATTTCAATCAGTAATGAGGTGGATGAAACTGGAGCCTATTATACAGAGTGAAGTAAGCCAGAAAGAAAAACACCAATACAATATACTAACACATATATATGGAATTTAGAAAGATGGTAACGATAACCCTGTATGCGAGACAGCAAAAGAGACACAGATGTATAGAACAGTCTTTTGGACTCTGTGGGAGAGGGAGAGGGTGGGATGATTTGGGGAATGGCATTGAAACATGTATAATATCATATATGAAACGAGTCACCAGTCCAGGTTCGATGCAGGATACAGGATGCTTGGGGCTGGTGCACTGGGATGACCCAGAGGGATGGTATGGGGAGGGAGGAAGGAGGGGGGTTCAGGATGGGGGAACATGTGCATACCTGTGGTGGATTCATGTTGATGTATGGCAAAACCAATACAATATTGTAAAGTAATTAGCCCCCAATTAAAATAAATAAATTCATATTAAAAAAAAAAAACTATGTGAGCACAGTGGAGGTGTTATTTGAGTCATACCAGGAGGGACCTTTTCATCAGGCAAGAAGGGGTAATGTAACAATCCATCAGAGCTAGAGCACAGAGGACAAAAATTATGTGCCCTTAAGGAAAAAAGTTTTTTAGTGAAGGATAATTACTTTACTGAATTTTGCTGTTTTCTGTAAAACCTCAACATGAATCAGCCATAGGTATACATATATCCCCTCCCTTTGGAACTCCTTCCCATCTCCCTCCCCATCGCACCCCCTAGGTCTATTAAAAGACAACTGGAAAGGTTTAGTAAGAAGAAATAAAAAGAGTAAAGTAGTCACACAGAAAATGAGAAAAAGAAAGACAATGTCATGATGATGTAATGAATGGCTGCTGAACTGGAGACCAGTTGGAGAATAAGTTTTAAAATAAAACACTTTTGCAGCAGGTATGAAACTAGGCCAGAGGTTTATAGATATAGCTATATGCTATGCTGCTGCTGCTGCTGCTGCTAACTCACTTCAATCGTGTCCGACTCTGTGGGACCCCATGGACGGCAGCCCACCAGGCTCCTCTGTCCATGGGATTCTCCAGGCAGGAGTACTGCTATAACTCACTGATAAAGCAAAATCACTACAGCAAACACTGGTTCTATCCCTCAAAGCTTCTAGGGGATGAAGTAGTGCAAAAAGAGAATGGATGGATGGTCATAGATTAACTCAGGCAGGAACCTGACGCCTTGAGAAAGAAGCTTAGTATTCCCACTGGGCGCCTAACCGCTGTGTCCACCTAAGCTCAGGCTATCTTCTCTACTCTCTAGGATTCTTGCCTACCAACTTCCCATACAAAATGCTCCACAAATCTGACTTCAGATTTGAAACTCACGGTCTTTAAAATGTTCTTATTTAAATGAAAAAACTGTGGTAGTTCTACTTTGGAGTTTGTGTACTCCTTATAGTCATTTTTGTTTTTTACTCTCTTACTTCTTGCATTAACATTTTGGTTCACCTACACATATTTTGGCATAAGAAGTTTTGCTCAACTTCCTCTTACCAATCAGCTCTGGTTTCATCAAGGAATAAGATTATAGTTAACTGTTAAACTCTTCAATACCTTTGAGTATGATCGTCAAACTGGACATTTCTGCATCTACTGTAAGTTTAATATCCACCAACGTGTCTAACAGAATTTAACACACAGCCAGACATCAATAAAGTTTGGAATCTGAATTAGGAAGCTCTAGAACATAACTCCTCAAACAGAAATCATCTCCTATACAATCAGTACACATTTAACACTAAAAGGCAGCCTCTACGGAAAGAGATGTGGTAACTGAGATTAATTTAATCACAGTGTTTCAGATACATAATCTAATTTTAAAACACTTAGGAGAAGTCAGTCCTAAATCCTTCCTTGTACAAACAGGGGCTCTAACCAGTCTTGATCAAGGCCTGATATAGGTAAAAAAGGCACAGCAATCCAACACCATGTGCTTCAAGTTCTCTGCTTTTGCACCTCCTAAAAGAATGCACTCCTCTGACATTTTTAAGTTGACCTCTTAAATTTTAATCATAAACTTAATGAAGAATTCCCAACATTATATATGTATATATTCTATTTTTTCTAGTATTACTGAGATAAAATTGACAAAGAAAAATTATATATTCAGGATGTACACAATGATTTAATATACATATATATTGTGAGATGATTACCACAATCAAACTAATCAACATTTCTATCACCTCATATAGTTATTTTCTTTTTTTGTGATGAGGAGATTTAAGATCTAGTTTCTGAGCAAATCCTAAGTACATAATACAGTACTATCAACTACAGTCATCATACTATGCATTAGCTCTCTAAAACTTATTTATCTTATAATTGGAAGTTTGTACCCTTTGATCAAGGTCTCACCATTTCCCCCACCCCTTGGCACCCACCATTTTATTCACTGGTTCTGTAAGTTCAACTTTTTGAGATTTCACACATAAATGATATCATACAGTATTGTCTTTCTGTGTCTGGATTATTTCACTTAGCATAACTTCCTCCAGGATCTTCATGTTGTCTCAAAAGGCAAGATTCCTTTCTCTTTTATGGTTGAATAACATTTATATTATTACATGCACATACATATACATACACATATATATATGCCAACACTATTTTAAATATATTTTTGTTGCAACCCTGGTTACTGTAGATTTCACCCATTTATTTCTGAAATATGCTTACCAAGCAATCTAATTGCTAAGCATGTCCTCACTGTCAAATCAATAAACCAAATCACACTTATTATCTTTCAGAAAAGCCTGACTTCATTTTTCATTTCAAATAAATGTGCTAATTTGCCTTCTCAGTAACCCCTCCCCTCTCTATACACACAGAAATCAAGTTCAACTCTAAAAGAAATAAGTCATGGACACCTGTGGTGTATTTGTTACCAAGATAAAATAAGGCCCTGTCCCGCATCTAGGATTCTGACCAGAGCTCTGTTTGCTTTGCTATAGATTCTCACTCAGGAGCTAAGAATTGCCAAATAGTGCCTTGGAAAGCCAGAGGTTTTTGCATCCAGAAGCAATCAACTACTGAAAGATAGACGCTGGGTGAAAAGCATGCGTGACTCCAAGGCCAAGGAGAAGGAAAGCAATTTGTGAAGGGGAAGGTGGGAAAGGAGAACCAGCCAACCACAAGTGCTCTCAGGCAACCAATTTCAGGAAAGCGGATATGTGCATTGAGCAACTAAATGCCATTTAAACTACTTTGGCATGCAAAATCCCTAGAAAGTTTCCATGAAATGCCAGGTGTATATATACCCCCTTCTGAAGACTACTAACCTAAGAACAGCTGCAGAGTGGAACTCAAAATTGAAAGTCAGGCACACAAACTGAACACTATCAGTCAGTCATAAAGTCCTAAGCAAAGAAGTAGAATCAAGATACACGGCAACACAGTAAAAGCTCTAAGATATGTAGGTTCCACATAGGGAAGGCTGAGCTTGGACTTTGTAATCGTCATGCTCAGGGTTTGGATTCCAGCTCTACCACTTAAGAGTACTGTGATTTTTAAATAAATTTCTTTTTCTTTTTGGATGACCTTTATTGAGATATCATTGAGTATATTACATTGTATAAGTGTAAGATATACAATATAAGGATTGAATATATGTATATATTATGAAATGATCACCAGAGTGAGTAAACACATCCATCAATTCACACGATTACGATTTTGTGTAAATTTGGTGAGAACTTTTAAAATCTACTCTCTCAGCAACTTTCAAATATACAATACGGCATTGTTAACTATAGTCACCATGCTATACATTGGATTAGATTTTGTCTACTGAATTTAATAGTCCTAACAGTTTTTTAGTGGAGTCCTTAGAATTTTCTATTTGGAAGATCATGCTATCATCAAACAGAGACAATTTTACTTCTTCCTTTCCAATTCAGATGGCATTACCTCTTTTCTTGCCTTATGGCTCTGGCTAGCACTTGCAGTACTATATTGAATAGGAATGGTGAGAGTGGGCACCCCTGCCTTTTTGCTGACCTTATAGGAAAAGCTTTCAGTCTTTCCTCATTGAGTGTGACTTTTGACATACGCATATTAATAAGTGTGGTATATCACATTCATAAAATGAAAGGAAAAAACCATACGATCATCTCAATACAGGAAACAAAAAGCACTGGACAAAATTCAACATCCACTCACAATAAGAACTCTCAACAAACTGGATAAAAAAGGAACATATATTTCAACAAAACAGGACATATATGACAAGTCCTTTATCTCCTTAAGGCTCAGTTTCCTCAACTATAAAACAGGAGTGATGGTCATCATGTCATGATGATGACTATGTTATAAATAACTGTGCTTCACTGAATTGTTGTGAAGGTTAGATGAGATAGCAAGAGACACTTAGTACAAAACCTGCCATGTCGTAAACATTCAATCAATGCTACAGACAGTAATTTAGGCTGTGAGTAAGGGGACTGTTAACAAAATCAAGGCAACTCAGACAAAATGGAGACATTTTCAATTACAGGCCCACCCTATGTCTCTAAAATTGACTTCCATGAATCTAACCCCAATCACAGCACAGTTTAAGAACATAAGAATCATCCCTTCTTACTATTGACCTAAGGGGTAAACAGCACTAATAAGATTCTGCTAGTTTTTAAGCCACTCTCAAATCTTTATCTGAATTTCAAATTGAGTTTAAGGTGCCCAGAGTCTAATAGTATATGACACAGTTAACAAAGGAAATGAACTCAAGAGAGCTTAGTTAGAAAACCCCTACAGGTGTGAAGAGAGAGTCTTTTGCAAACCAAGAGATTTGGAATTTAATTTGTGCAAGTATGGAGGGGACTTCCAGCCAGCCATCTGTCTGGGAAAGCTTAGAACAGATAAGAACTTAATTTGTCTGGAATAACCTAGGCTTAATTTCACAAACATTTTCACTTCTGAAATGAGCCTAGAGCTTTGCCTTTGAGTGGCCATCCAAAAAATTTAAAAAAATTCCTAGACATGAAGACATTAACTTCAATGACTCATAAAAAGTAAGGTATTACTAGACATCTGTTAATATTAAACAACATATGAACACATAATCAATGAATTGCCCCATAGATCAAGCTCATTCAAGACCACAAACAGTTAATTCTATTTCATTTTTTAAAACCTTTCTAGAACTGGTTTGTTCTTTCATCTTTACCTCCCCACTTGTTAAGGTAAATCAGAGACCCAGGATGTAATTATATCAATTGCCTCTAAAAACAAAGACCAAAGATTGAAAGAGCAAAGAAGATACTGCACTGTCTCCCCACGCTTTTGTGGAAGCAGAGCCCAAAACCATGGCTTATGTTCTTAGTGGACAAACTGCAACAGAGTGCATCAATACATGATGCAAACGGCAAGACAGCAGAGAGTCAAGGGGTCACAGCGCTACTCCCATGAGACAATGTGTTACCTCATTCATCCTAAAGACTACTCTAGAAATAATTCTATTTAATAAGAAATGGTACAACAATTTACTACATATAAACAATATAATCCTTCAAAGAATGTCAAAAATAAAAAGGCTATATTAGCCAATAAGTTCTGGGATCTGGGCGAGACAATATACTGTGTGCTATGCTGTGCTGAGTTGCTCAGTCGTGTCCAATTCTTTGCAGCCCCATGGACTGGCTCTTGCAACCCCACTAGGCTCCTCTGTCCATGGGGATTCTCCAGGCAAGATACTGGAGTGGGTTGCCATGCCCTCCTCCAGGGGATTTTCCCAACCCAGGGATCAAACCCAGGTCTCCCACATTGCAGGTGGATTCTTTACCATCTGAACCAACAGGGAAGCCCAAGAATACTGGAGTGGGTAGTCTACCCCTTCTAAAGGGGAACTTCCCAACCCAGGTATCGAACTAGGGTCTTCTGGACTGCAGGCGGAATTCTTTAAAAGCTGAGCTACCAGCGAAACCCGGTCAACCTATTCAGTTCAGTTCAGTCGCTGAATTGTGTCCGATTCTGTGACTCCATGGATTGCAGTACGCCAGGCTTCCCTGTCCACCACCAACTCCCGGAGCTTGCACAAACTAATGTCCATCGAATCAGTGATGCCATCCAACCAGCTCATCCTGTGTCATCCCCTTTTTTTTCTGCAACTTACTAATCTTTAGTAAATGATGACTTTCACATTAAAGATAGTATCAAGCAATGCTGTTTATCTAAACCCATTCAAGCTACCTCTTTGATCTCTTCCCATGAAAAGTTTCATCTCTAAAAATTCATTAATACTTATCTATGATTGAGATTGGTACCATATGGAAATAAATTTTATGAACCTCGGTAAGCTGAAGAATCTGATGGCACTGCTTTATTAAAAGGAAATTTCTATTATTGCATAATAGCAATTTAGAATTGGCATCCTAGTTAATTTTGTCACACCATAACTTAGAGAATGTTCAAGTGGGAGGGGACATGGGTAAGGCTATGGCTGATTCATGTTGGTGCCTGGTAGAAACCAACATAATACTGTAAAGCACTTATTCTCTTCAATTATAAATAAATAAAATAAAAAGAATAAAAATAGAGATCCATAAGCTGGTTATTAAAAAAAAGATATACAGCTTTCAAAACCATATCCTATAAATGAAATTTTTACTAAAGTATTAAACGCATTATCATTACAATGTATGCTTTGGAAACTAGATTTAACTGTAAGAAAATCTGTGACGTTTTGTCTTTTCTGAGAAATTGGGTGGGTGATTAGATAAGTGGATTAGAGTGTGTACTATATTTTTTGGTTCCATAAACTTTACTAACGTTCAGTAAAGAAATGTAGCATGAAAGAAAAAAAAAGAATACTTGTAAAATCAGTAGCATGATTCAAATTCCTAAAAGACAGAAAAAAATGATTATTGACTATAAAAGCCAGAGGGAAATTTCAGGCTTATGACAAGATAAAAACAGGAAAAAAAAATTTTTTTGATATTTGAAAACATATCTAATCACCAGAGCTGCTCTCACAAATATCAGAGAGAGAGACTTACTCACAGGCCACCTACCTAAAGTTGTTACACCTGTCTTTTAAGATTGATTCTCTCAATACAAGGATGACTGTCTTTCCAATATTTCTTTTGCAGCCTTATAGACTACAGAAATACCCACATAAGGAGAGCGAGAAGGACACACACACATCGTAAATCACAGGGGACAGGTCAGCTTCATGCTTAGTCAATTCATTCAACATCCTTTCCCAGTTCAAGGCAGCCTCATCTTCCCTGGGGAATTAATTGCCACGTAATCATCACTTGGATTATCAAGCTCTACTCTTTCACTCCCAGCTTTGTAAGAAAACTGTTTTCCTCCCACTTTTTTCAAAAAGAAAAGTTGAGGGGTAGGGGGAAATACAATGGTCACTACTATATCCTTCCCCTAGATCCAGCGTTTGTTAACAATTTGCCAAGTCTGCTTATCTCTCCATACATACATCAACGTGGATGTTCTTTGGTTCATCCATTTGAAAGCTGCAGAAATCATAACTCACCCTAAAATCTCCAGCATGTGATTCTTAAGATTAACATCTTCTGTATGGTCACAAACTATTACTCCACCCAAGAAAATAAACAATTATATAGTATTATCTATTATTCAGACTGTATTCAGATTTCACCAGTGGGTGAAAGAACATTTGTTTTAGCTTCCCCCTTCAACCTGGGTCCAGTCTAAGTTCATAGATCACAATTGGCAATTACATCTCTTTAGCTTTATTTAGGCTAAAGAATAGTTTCTCCCTGTTTCTCTTTCTCAGACACACCAATCCACCCACCCAGCCACACCCACACCCACACCCACACCCACACACACACCCACACGCACAGAGTGTGCTCTTTTATGACAATGACATTTTGAAAAATTCCAGAAAACTCTTATTTCATGTCCTGTATTTTGAACTTGACTATTTTCCTCATCAGGCATTTACCTTGTTTTTCTATCCGCTGTGTTTCCTAAAATACTGACTTTGGTACAGGCCTGATTAGAGTCAAGTTAAACATTTCTGAGAGAATATTTCACAATGGTGATGTTCTATCATCCATCTATACTTATATGGTGGATTTCTGTTTCACGGTAGGGCTTCGCTTTTTGATTTCCTCTGTTCTCCTCCTTACCCTACTACCCTTTTTGAATACCACTATGGACTATAATTACTTTGCTGATTAAGGTCCGTCTAGTCAAGGCTATGGTTTTTCCTGTGGTCATGTATGGATGTGAGAGTTGGACTGTGAAGAAGGCTGAGCGCCGAAGAATTGATGCTTTTGAACTGTGGTGTTGGAGAAGACTCTTGAGAGTCCCTTGGACTGCAAGGAGATCCAACCGGTCCATTCTGAAGGAGATCAGCCCTGGGATTTCTCTGGAAGGAATGATGCTAAAGCTGAAACTCCAGTACTTTGGCCACCTCATGCAAAGAGTTGACTCATTGGAAAAGACCCTGATGCTGGGAGGGATTGGGGGCAGGAGGAGAAGGGGACGACAGAGGATGAGATGGCTGGATGGCATCACTGACTTGATGGCCGTGAGTCTGAGTGAACTCCGGGAGTTGGTGATGGACAGGGAGGCCTGGCGTGCTGCGATTCATGGGGTCACAAAGAGTCGGACACAACTGAGCAACTGAACTGAACTGAACTGATGGACTATAATAATAATAATGTGTGCATGCCCAGTCATGTCTGACTCTTTGTGACCCCATGGAATATAGGCTTAAATGATGATGCTGTTAAAGTGCTGCACTAAGTATGCCAATAAATTTGGAAAACTCAGCAGTGGCCACAAGGCTAGAAAAGGTCAATTTTCTTTCCAATCCCAAAGAAAGGCAATACCAAAGAATGTTCAAACTCTCACAATTGCACTCATCTCACATGCTATCAAAGTAATGGTCAAAATTCTCCAACTGAGGCTTCAACAGTACATGAACTGAGAACTTCCAGATGTTCAAAATGGATTTAGAAAAGGCAGAAGAACCAGAGATAAAATTGCCAACATCCGCTGGATCATAGAAAAAGCAAGAGAATTCCAGAAAAACATCTGCTTCACTGACTACACTAAAGCCTTTGACTGCGTGGATCACAACAAACTGTGGACAATTCTTCAAGATACGGGAATATCAGATCACTTTACCCGCTTCCTGAGAAATCTGTATGCAGGTCAAGAAGCAACAGATAGAACTGTACATGGAACAACAGACTGGTCCCAAATCGGGAAAGGAGACTGTCAGAGCTGTATATTGTCACCCTGCTTATTTAACTTGTATGCAGAGTACATCTTGTGAAACGTCAGGCTGGATGAAGCTCAAGCTGGAATCAAGACTGCAGAGAGAAATATTAACAACCAGATATGCAGATGACACCACCCTTATGGCAGAAAGCAAACAGGAACTAAAGAGCCTCCTGATGAAAGTGAAAGAGGAGAGTGAAAACGCTGGCTTAAAACTCAACATTCAAAAAATGAAGATCATGGCATCTGGTCCCATCGCTTCAAGGCAAATAGATGGGAAAACAATGGAAACAGTGAGCGACAGACTTTATTTTTCTTGGGCTCCAAGATCACTGCTGATGGTGACTGCAGCCATGAAATTAAAAGATGCTTGCTCCTTGGAAGAAAAGCTATAATCAACCTAGAAGGCACATTAAAAAGCAGAGATAAGGTGTCCATATGTATGTGGATTTATCTCTGGGCTTTCTATTTTGTTCCATTGACCTATATGTCTGTCTTTGTGCCAATACCATACTGTCTTGATGACTGTGGCTTTGTAGTAGAGCCTGAAGTCAGGCAAATTGATTCCTCCAGTTCCATTCTTCTTTCTCAAGATTGCTTTGGCTATTCGTGGTTTTTTGTATTTCCATACAAATCTTGAAATTATTTGTTCTAGTTCTGTGAAAAATATCGCCGGTATCTTGATAGGGATTGCATTGAATTTGTAAATTGCTTTGGGTAATATACTCATTTTCACTATATTGATTCTTCCGATCCTGCAGGATATGACACGCTTGGGGCTGACGCGCGGGGATGACCCAGAGAGATGTTGAGGGGAGGGGGGTGGGAGGGGGGTTCATGTTTGGGAACGCATGTACACCTGTGGTGGATTCATGTCAATCTATGCCAAAACCAATACAGAATTGTAAAGTAAAAATTAAAAATAAATAAATTAATTAATTAAAAAAAAAAAAAAGCAGAGATATTACTTTGCCGACAAAGGTCCATTTGGTCAAAGCTATGGTTTTTCCAGTAATAATATATGGATGGGAGAGTTGGACCATAAAGAAAGCTGAATGCTGAAGAATTGAGGCTCTTGAACTGTGGTGTTGGAGAAGACTGCAAGGAGATCAAACCAGTCAATCCTAAAGGAAATCAACTCTGAATATTCATTGTAAGGAACAGTGATGAAGCTGAAGCTCCAATACTTTGGCCATCTGATGCAAAGAGCTGACTCAGCGGAAGACCCTGATGCTGAGAGAGATTGAAGACAGGAGGAGAAGGGAGTGACAGAGGATGAGATGGTTGGATGGCATCACTGACACGATGAACATGAGTTTGAGCAAGCTTCAGGAGTTGGTGATGGAGAGGAAAGCCTGGTGTGCTGCAGTCCATAGGGTTGCAAAGAGTTGGACACAACTAAGTGACTGAACTGAACTAGGCTGTAGCCTGCCAGTCTCCTCTGTTCCTGGTATTTCTCAGGCAAGAATACTGGAGTGGGTTGCCATTTTCTCCTCCAGGGGCTACGGACTAATAGATTGTTAACCATTCTAAATGCTACAGTCAGACTTCTTATTCTTTCTTAATACTCAAATTGCCCCAAATTTGACAATTAGCAAATTCTTTAAGCTGCTGTTTTTTTTAAATCTGAGTCTTAATACAGTTTGATTAAAGTCACCTTTTTTTTTTTTAAGGTTGTTTCTCTACTGAAGAAAATCACCTACTCATCATACAAATTATTTCAAAAATTTCTCTTAAGTATTAACCATGTGCCAGATGCCTTTTTAAGTGTTGGGGATACATTAAAGAACAACAGAGTCCCTACTACCATGGGGCTTACGTTATTATTTATGAAGACAAAGACAGAAAGAAAAATAACTATGTAATATATCAGATGGGGGTAAGTGCTTAGGAGAAAAATAAAGCAGTGTATGGGATGAAAAATGATAAGAGAGTTGGTATTTAGAGTAGAGAGAAGCCCCTCCAAAGAAATAACATGAGGCAGAAACTCAGATGAATTTGACTGAGTAGCTTGTAGCATCTGGAGGTTGAGAAATCCCAGCCCTGGGAACAGAGCAAGGGGCCTGCTTGGAATGTTTGAAGATCAGCACGAAGGCGGTGTGGCTGGAGTCCAGTAAGCTGGGGGTAGTTGCAGGATGTAAGATCAGAAAAGAACGAATCCTGACATTCATCATATACTCAGTGTATAACTATGATTTGTTTTTGCTTTGTATTTGTTTTGTATTTTTTTATTTGATTTTGATTTGTATTTTTCCCCTCCTTGGACCACACGGCATGTGGGATCTTAGTTCCCCAACCAGGCTCCCCAACTGCAGCAAAACCAGAGTCTTAACCACTGGACCGCCAGAGAAGTCCCTTGTTTTGCATTTTATCATAATGATACAATTTTTTAAGCTGGAGACTGAGCATGGTTCTTAGAGTGGGTTTAAAAAAATATGAACATGTCCTAACCCCAGGAACTTGTGAAACCCACCTTATTTGGAAGAAGGATATTTGCAGATGTAACGAGGTTAAGGATCAGGAGATGAGCTCCGACTGGAATTACCTGGGTTGACCCTAAATCTAGTGACAACTGTCCTTACAAGAGGCAGAAGAAAAGAAGGCAGAGAGAAGCGAAGGCCACATGGAGATGGAGACAGAGACTGCAGTCACGCACCCACAAGCCAAGGACACCTCCCGTGCGCTCCTTTAGAGAAATCAACAAACTGATTCTAAGATGTATAAAAGGAAAAGCAAAGGGCCTAAACAATTTTTATAAAGCATGAACTTGGAGAACTCACACTATCTGATGCCAACACCTACTACAAAGTTAGAGCAAGCAAGACAGTACACTGTTGACATAAAGACAGATATATATACCAAAGGAACAGCACAGCCCAAAAACAGACTCTTGTATACGGTCAAGTGGCTTTTCACAAAGGTGTTGCACTGGAGTGAATAGTGTGGCCCCAAAACTCATGGCCACCCAGAACCTCAGAATGTGACCTTGTTTGGAAGCAGCGTCTCTGCAGATGTCATTTAGGATGCAGTCATGCTGGATTAGGTGGGCCCTAAATCCAGTGATTGGTGTCCTTATAAGAACATACAGAGAAGACACAGGCATATGGGAAGAAAGCCGACAACACAGGCAGACAGGAGAATTGTGGAGCCAAAAATGCCATGAATTTCTGGGAGCACCAGAAGCTAGGAAGAGTGAAGAAAGGGTTTCTCAATATAATGTTTCGAGAAACCCCTGCCAAACCTTGATTTCAGACTGCGCACCCCACTCCAGTACTCTTGCCTGGAAAATCCCATGGGCGGAGGAGCCTGGTAGGCTGCAGTCCATGGGGTCGCTAAGAGTCGGACACGACTGAGTGACTTCACTTTCACTTTTCACTTTCATGCATTGGAGAAGGAAATAGCAACCCACTCCAGTGTTCTTGCCTGGAGAATCCCAGGGACAGGGGAGCCTGGTAGGCTGCCGACTATGGGGTCGCACAGAGTCGGACACGACTGAAGCGACTTAGCAGCAGCAGCAGCAGCCTCCAAAACTATGAGGAAAGACATCTTTCCTTTAAGTTATCGAATTTGTATTGATTTGTTAAGGCAGCCCTAGGAAACTAATACAGTTTTAGTTGGCTGTTGTTTGGTTGGTTGGTTTTTATTGAGGTAAAATGAACAAAACACAAAGTTGACTTGAACATGAGTTTCAGAATCAAACTGGCCTGGGTTCCCCTGCTTCATCTATCACTACACTTTCCAGAGAACGTAGCACGTGCTACTCTCTAGTCGTGTCCGACTCTTTGCGACCCACGGACTAGAGCCCACCAGGCTCCTCTGCCCAGGTGATTTCCTAGGCAAGACTGCTGGAGTGGGTTGCCATTTCCTTCTCCGGGGATCTTCCCAACCCAGGGATCGAGCTGTATTGGCAGGCAGATTCTTTACCACTGAGCCACCTGGGAAGACCAACTGCATAGGATGACCTGCTTCTAATTAGCCTGCCCACAGCTTCCCCACACAGTCTCCCATCAAGGCACACCTGAACCTTCCTTTCCGCTATCAAGGTTTCCCACTCCCCTATTTGCCTTTGAATCTCTGACAGATACAAGCATGGCTGATTCCCTTGTTACAGCAAGCACTAAATGAATAACCATTGGTTGGTCTCATTTGGTTGGTCTTCATTTACTTCCACAACTAGGATAAATGGAGTTGAGGTCCTCATTTTATTTTTGTGGTGTTTCTGCTCCGTATCTTAAAAATCCCTTCTTCTAGGACAGTATGATATATTGCAGGGTGGGGGGGGGTGGGGGGAGGTGGCAGTAAGGGAGGGGCACGGGGGTGGTGAGGGGCAGCGGCTTTGGAACCAGAGAGCCCTGGGTTTCAGGATCTGACTCCTCTAGCTATGATGTTATGGAAGTTCTATAATTTCTTTGAACATCAGTTTCCTTGCTAATGTTCCCGACTGAGGGAACAGGAACCACCTACTGCTAACTGCCCTAAAAAGAGATGATGAACGCAAAGAGGAACAGTGCCTGGCACAGAATAAGTCCTCAATGAAGTTAGCTGCTTTGATTAGGCTACAGTTTTCAGCACTGAAACACCTAACTCTGTGATTCAATAACCTGCTGTTACAGTTGGTAGTTATTTTTTGTTTCTAAGTTACGTTATTAGCAATATGGTGCCAAGTCCCTCATCTTAGAAAGCTAAGGACAGCATGGATGTGATGCTCTGACTGCAAGTGACAGAAAACCACCAAAACCAGCTCGTGCAGAACCCCACACACAGATCTAAAGTACACCTAGGATTGACAAGGACTGAATTGAAATTAATAAGCAGTAATTCAAGAAACCAGGTTACTACTCTCTCAGGAAATGCTTGGTTTGATCACCTCACTTCTCTTTTAACTGGTTTCTTCTGTTAACTCAGCCTATACATGGCCCTTAAAAATAGCCACTCCAAGAGGGTAACGATCTATAACTTGATAGGGATTTGGGTTTAAACACGTGTATATACGTCTTTCGGGCTTCCCTGGCGGCTCAAATGGTAAAGAATCTGCCTGCAATGGAGGAGACCCGGGTTCAATCCCTGGGTCGGGAAGATCTCCTGAAGAAGGGCGTGGCCACCCACTCCAGTATCCTTGCCTGGAGAATTCCGCAGACAGAGAAGCCTGGCAGTTACAGTCCACGAGGCTCACGAAGAGTCGGGCACAGCTCAGCGACTAACTTTCTTTCACATGTATATACATTTGTCAACACTCATCTAATGGTACACTTAACACGTACACATTTCACTGTAAGTTTGAATCTCTTTTCCTATCTCTTTCATCAAACTGTGACATGTCAAAGACAAAAAGGAAATCGTATGCCATTCTAAATCCCCAACAATAGTATAATGCCTAGCACGTAGCCAAATTCCAACAAATGTTTCATTATTAAACAAAGGAAGACAAACTTAAGAAAACGAGGAATTTTACTTACTGGAATTCATCCTGAAATGTGTGTTAAAAAGTCTTCATTTTAATTAGTAATTACATTCTAATTAATATAAACAGATTTATATTTTACTTATTATAAAGAGAAGTATATTTATAAGCAAACAAGTGACAATTATGGGGCAAACTGCTCTGGCTACATGACACTACCGCCACCTAGTGGAAATAAATGAACATTACCATGACTGCAAACTCCTTAAAGAAGAAAATTTCCAACTGGGTTGGGGGACCATGAGCAAACACATTTCAATCACATTAACCAGGCACCTGCTAGGTTCTGGAAATTATGCCAGGTTCCATGAGGACAGGCAAAGATCACGACTGTTTTGATCACTGCTGTATCACTAGAGTCAAGAAGAGTGACAATATACTTTGTTCATGCATGCTCAGTTGCTTCAGTTGTATCCAACACTTTGCAACCCTATGGACTGTAGCCCGCCAAGCTCCTCTGTCCATGGGATTCCCCAGGCAAGAGTACTGGAGTGGATTGCCGTGCTCTCCTCCAGGGGGTCTTTCTGACCCAGGGTTGGAACCCAGGTCTCCAGTTCCTACACTGCAGCCGGATTCTGTACCGCTGAGCCGCCAAGGGAGCCCTAATATAATGGGGTCGCACAGAGTCGGACACGACTGAAGCGACTCAGCAGCAGCAGCAGCAGCAGCTTTCAGTAAACATCTGTAAGCTGACGGACTAGATTCTAAGGGTTAAAAGAAGACTGAGACGTGATCTTCAGTAAAGGCATTCAGCCATCCAAAGCCAACAGAATTTTATCCAGGCCACGGAATATTATTCAACATGCATGCGTGCACACACACACATACACACACACACACACACACACACACACACAGACGCAACTATCAAGCCACTGAAAAGACATAAAGGAACCTTAAATATATATTATACTAAGTAAAAGAAGCTAGTCAGAAAAGACTACATATATGATTCCAACTATATTACATTCTGAAAAGGGCAAAGCTATAGAGATAGCAAAAAAAAAAAAAAAATCAGTGGCCACAAGGGGTTGGGAGGAAGGAGAGATTGACAGGCAGAGCACAGGATTTTTAGGGCAGCAAAACTACTCTGTGTGGTATTTTATTAGTGGATACATGTAGTTATACATTTGTCAAAACCCATGGAATGTTCAACCCTAATGTAAACTATGGACTCCAGATGATAATGATGTGTCAATGTGAGTTCATCAGTGATAACCAGTGTGCCACTCTGGTGGGGGATGTGGACAGTGGGGGAGCCCGTGCATGTGTGGGGTAGGAGGTACATGGGGGCTCTGTACGTTCCACTCAACTTTGCTATGAATCTAAAACTGCTCTTGTAAACAGTCTGCTTCTAAAAAACAATATGATTTTTACCCTGAAGTTCAAATAAGCAAACCCACATCTAATTAGTACATCAAAACTATGCTATTGGTTTTAAACACCTAAGTAAATGCTCAGTAAATGTTATTTCCTCACCTCTACGGTGATGGTTTGTTCGCTAAGTCATGTCCAACTCTTGCAACCCCATGGACTGTAGCCTGCCGGGCTTCTCTGTCCATAGGATTCTCCAGGCAAGAATACTGGAGTGGGTTGCCATTTCCTTCTCCAGGGGATCTTTCCCACCCAGGAATCAAACCTGAGTCTCCTGCATTGCAGGCAGATTCTTTACCAACTGAGCTACAAGGAACAGTCCTCACCTCTGTGGCACTGCTCTAATTCCACATCCCAGGCAGCTGCCATTAAGCAGCTATAAAGTCACTGGGTCTTCATCTGTAAAATTAAGACAACTAGACGAAATCTCTCAGTTCCCTTCCTAATATAACATTTTTTTAAATTTTAAATGAAGAAATAATACAAGTTAAATGTAGCCTGCACCAAGCTCCTCCATCCATGGGATTTTCAAGGCAAGAGTACTGGAGTGGGTTGCCATTTCCTTCTCCAGGGAATCTTACCAACCCAGGGATCGAACCCAGGTCTCTCACATTGTAGACAGACACTTTACCATCTGAGCCACCAGGGAAGTCAAGAGAAAGAAGGAAAACTGTCAAATATTTACAGCATCACACTGACACCAAAATCTGACAAAGAACATATTAAAAACTACTGCAAAAACTCTAAAAGTGATGCCCAAAAGAACTTAGGGATATGTTAAATGAAAGATATGCTATGAGCACAAAATGTTCAATCTAGGAATAGAAGGATTATTAAATATTAAGTTTATCCATATAAATAATAACCACACAAATAGGTCAAAAAACAAAAGTTAATGACCATGTCAGTATATGTCAAACACGTTTATGAAAAAATTATAAAACCACTCCTGATTTTTAACCCTTGGCAAAGCAGCAATAGGTGACTTTTTCCTTAACATAATTGAAACATACAAAATGTTATGGTGGTGTGGGGGGTGGGGTGGGGGGAGTAGCTTCCCAGGTGGCGCCAGTGGTAAAGAATCCACCTG
>NW_024070205.1:49594778-49835659 GCF_014754425.2 Oryx dammah
TCCCTGGGTTAGGGAGATCCCCTAGAGGAGGAAACGGCAACCCACTCCAGTGTTCTGGCCTGGAGAATTCATGGACAGAAGAGCCTGGTGGGTTACAGTTCATGGGGCCGCGAAGAATCAGACACAGCTGAGCAACCAAGCACACAGCAACAGCAGGGAAGCCCATGGATGGGATCCAAAGTGATCTTTCAGCACATTATCAGCAAACCTCAACTGTGTGTGCACAACAGTCCACACTTTTATCACCCAACTAAGCACCAAATCTCGAAACAAGGAGAGGGGGAGGAAACCTGATGGAACCGTTAACCACAGATCTTCCCATTGGCTCCTCTTCCATGAAAGACCGTGATGAAGGCCGTTCATGCCAAGAGGAAGGCAGTTGCTTCAGACCAGCTGACTCACATTAGAGCGTATGTGAGTACACTGTTCACAGGGCAAAAAAGGAAATCCTGAACAAGTATATAGAAATACACTCCCCGAAAAACAAGGGTCATTTCAATATGAAATCAGCTGACGAGAGAACCTGGGATTCTAAGACAGATACACAATCATTAAGAAACTGTCATGCACTGAGGTGGTGAAGATGCTTTCATTGTCAAGGATACCCCCCTAACTCATCAATCGGCTAAGCAACCAATCAATAATTTAGGGGGTTCCTACTATGTGCATAGCTCTGCAGCAGTTATAATAAAATGTAAGATACGGTTCCATCAAGACAAATACCTATTTCACGGTTGGGGAGACAGAATAAACACAGGAAGAGAACGAAACAATCCAAGAGATGGATAAGGCAACCTAATTCTCTGTCTGCTTTCTCCTAGATGTCTTAGGAATAAGCACACAAGAAGCAGTCAATCAGAACAGTTTCCTTCCTCTAACTTTCAGAAGCTGAAAGGATTGGAAGCTTTTTAAACAGACACAGGTAAATAATCTACCACAATGGTAGTAACTGATCAGAGATTCTTGAAAACATTCTAACACCTTAAAGAAATCTCAGTAATGTCTATTCTCCCACCTAACAAGGCATATTAACTAATTAATCACAATTATATTCGCAAGCCACTATGCTAGGCGCCAACTGAATGAACCAAAATTAAATAGATTAGAATATTCAAAGAAATCTTATATAAAGCCTGTTACAGGACTGGAAGCAAGTTCTGAGGGCAGCTCATTCTGAAATTCTTGGTTTGTAACCGAAAATAAGCACACGTAGCTACATAGTCACCTCTGCTTATACTGCTAGGATAAAAACTGGTGATGAGATTAAATCAACGTCCTCCCATCCCTAAGATAACCCAGCCTTGAGGAAGCACAGGTGATGGCTCACTTTAATCCAACAAATATGTACTTGAGTTTTCATACTCTGCTCAGTGCCTGAAATGTGAAGTTGAGTAAGATGTGGACTCGGTTTATTGTGCTTTTAAATAAATATACAGTCAAGTCCAAGTCCTTGATCTAAAAGAGCTCATGTTACAGAGTTCTTTGTCTTTGTTGGTGGTAAAAGAAAATGGCATGCCTTTAAAAAGTAAGGTTCCTTGAAACAATCCTGTTTTTCCAATCATTAACTGCCTAACCAAGAGGCTACAAAGCTGGAACATCACTACACTGTACTTGTAATGAATGACTAGAATGTGAATTAGAAATAAAACTACATATCTCTAAAACTATAATGCTGTACTGGTTCAATGTAAAACTATGACATCCTACGTCAAGAAATTTTATTTACACAAAATCTATTCAAAAAAAACAAGACATAAACAGCTAATATTTCATGGCCCCATTACCTAGTGTAAAGAGGTTTTCAAGCAAGAAATGTGTACTATTGAAAGCTTTGGGAACACTGAACCTCTACATCCTGTGGAAAAGGGAGATACAGCCTCGAGGCAAAAATGCTAGGAGGTGATAGAATGCCTTCTTTACAATTTGCAGTAAGGTTATTACCCATGATAAATTGATAACCATTCATTAACTTTGAGAGCAATAGACAACTGACAGGCTATTTCATGCCTCAAAGAATTTATGGCAAAAATGGCAGGTGACTTAGAATTCAGAAAATAAAATGATTCTTGGAAATTGTTACTTTCATGCAGCCTTCTTTTAAATAAACTTGGAAGCAGGTATAGTTATTTGCTACCGATAAGAATTAAAGATCATGATTTTCTACATCAATGACCGAAGGATTAATGTTTATCATTTGTATCAGTCTGTCAGTCAACAATATATAAACATGAATCCAGCATTTAAGGTATCAGGAGATAGACGATTCACCGTGGGTCATAAAAGGGAAGAATTATGCAAAACTCACATTAATAACTTAATTAAAATAGGGTACAACTAAGATTTAGGAATGATGTTTACAGATTCTCCTTGGCTGGCACATCCTTGCCACCTACCTCTAAGTTGCAGCTATCCTAAGTTGCTTTAGTCACGTCCCCCTCTTTGCAGCCCTATGGACTGTAGCACGCCAGGCTCTCCTGTCCATGGGATTATCCAGGCAAAAGTACTGGAGCAAGTTGCCATTTCCTACTCCAGAGGATCTTTTCCACCCAGGGACTAAAGCAGCATCTCTTAAGTCTCCGGCATTGGCAGGCAGACTCTTTATCACTAGAGCCACCTGGGAAGCCCATCAATTCAGTTCAGTCGCTCAGTCCTGTCTGACTCATTGATCCCATGGACTGCAGCACACCAGGCCTCCCTGTCCATCACCAACTCCTGGAGTCTACTCAAAGTCATGTCCATTGGGTCGGTGGTGCCATCCAACCATCTCATCCTCTGTCCTTCCCTTCTCCTCCTGCCTTCAATCTTTCCCAGCATCAGAGTCTTCTCAAATGAGTCAGTTCTTTGCATCAGGTGGCCAAAGTATTGGAGTTTCAGCTTCAGCATCAGTCCTTCCAATGAATAGTCAGGACTGATTTCCTTTAGGATGGATTGATTGAATCTCCTTGCTGTCCAAGGGACTCCCAAGAGTCTTCTCCAACGTAACAGTTCAAAAGCATCAATTCTTCAGCACTCAGCTTTCTTTATAGTCCAACTCTCACATCCATACATGACTACTGGAAAAACCATAGCTTTGACTAGACAGACCTTTGTTGGCAAAGTAATGTCTCTGCTTTTTAATAAGCTAAGTTGGTCATAACTTTTCTTCCAAGGAGCAAGCGTTTTTTAATTTCGTGGTTGCAGTCACCATCTGCAGTGATTTTGGAGACCCAAAAAATAAAGTCTGTCACTGTTTCCACTGTTTCCCCATCTATTTGCCATGAAGTGATGGGACCAGATGCCATGATCTTCGTTTTCTGAATGTTGAGTTTTAAGCCAACTTTTTCACTCTCCTCTTTCACTTTCATCAAGAGGCTTTTTAGTTCCTCTTCACTTTCTGCCATAAGGGTGGTCTCATCTGCATATCTAAGGTTATTGATATTTCTCCTGCAATCTTGATTCCAGCTTGTGTTTTTTCCAGTCCAGCATTTCTCATGATGTACTCTGCATAGAAGTTAAATAAACAGGGTGACAATATACAGCCTTGACGTACTCCCTTTCCTATTTGGAACCAGTCTGTTGTTCCATGTCCAGTTCTAACTGTTGCTTCTTGATTTGCATACAGATTTCTCAAGAGGCAGGTCAGGTGGTCTGGTATTCCCATCTCTTTCAGAATTTTCCACAGTTTATTGTGATCCACACAGTCAAAGGCTTTGGCATAGTCAATAAAAGAGAAGTAGCTGTTTTTCTGGAACTCTCTTGCTTTTTCAACGATCCAGTGGATATTGGCAATTTGATCTCCGGTTCCTCTGCTTTTTCTAAATCCAACTTGAACATCTGGAAGTTCATGGTTTACATACCATTGAAGCCTGGCTTGGAGAATTTTGAGCATTACTTTGCTAGCATGTAAGATGAGTGCAATTATGCAGTAGTTTGAGCATTCTTTCCCATTAACTTTCTTTGGGATTGGAATGAAAACTAACCTTTTCCAGTCCTGTGGCCATTGCTGAGTTTTCCAAATTTGCTGGCATATTGAGTGCAGCACTTTCACAGCATCATCTTTTAGATCTGAAATAGGTCAACTGGAATTCCATCACCTCCACTAGCTTTGTTTGTAGTGATGCTTCCTAAGGCCCACTTGACTTCACATTCCAGGATGTCTGGCTCTAGGTGAGTGATCACACCATCATGAATATCTGGGCTGTGAAGATCTTTTTTGTACAGTTCTTCTGTGTATTCTTGCCACCTCTTCTTAATATCTTCTGCTTCTGTTAGGTCCATACCATTTCTGTCCTGTACTGTGCCCATCTTTGCATGAAAAGTTCCTTTGGTATCTCTAATTTTCTTGAAGAGATCTCTAGTGTTTCCCATTCTATTGTTTTCCTCTATCTCTTTGCACTGATCCCTGAGGAAGGCTTTCTTATCTCTCCTTGCTATTCTTTGGAACTCTGCATTCAGATGGGTATATTTTTCCTTTTCTCCTTTGCCTTTTTCTTCTCTTCTTTTCATAGCTGTTTGTAAGCCTCCTCAGACAGCCATTTTGCCTTTTTGCATTTCTTTTTCTTGGAGATGGTCTTGATCCCTGTCTCCTGTACAATGTCACAAACCTCATTCCATAGTACATCAGGTACTCTATCAGATCTAGGCCCTTAAATCTATTTCTCACTTTCACTGTATAGTTGTAAGGGATTTGATTTAGGTCATACCTGAATGGTCTAGTGGTTTTCCCTACTTTCTTCAATTTAAGTCTGAATTTGGCAATAAGGAGTTTATGATCTGAGCCATAGTCAGCCCTGGTCTTGTTTTTGCTGACTGTATAGAGCTTCTCCATCTTTGGTTGCAAAGAATCTAATCAATCTGATTTCATCATTGACCATCTGGTGATGTCCATGTGTAGTGTCTTCTCTTGTGTTGTTGGAAGAGGGTGTTTGCTATGACCAGTGCGTTCTCTTGGCAAAACTCTATTAGCCTTTGCCCTGCTTCATTCTGCATTCCAAGGCCAAATTTACCTGTTACTCCAGGTATTTCTTGACTTCCTATGTGTGCATTCCCATCCTCTATAATGAAAAGGACATCCTTTCTGGGAGTTAGTTCTAGAAGGTCTTGTAGGTCTTCTTAGAACCATTCAACTTCAGCTTCTTCAGCATTATTGGTCAGGGCATAGACTTGGATTACTGCGATGTTGAATGGTTTGCCTTAGAAACAAACAGAGATCATTCTGCCATTTTTGAGATTGCATCCAAGTACTGCATTTCAGACTGTTTTGTTGACTGTGATGGCTACTCCATTTCTTCTAAAGGATTCTTGCCCACAGTAGATATAAAGATCATCTGAGTTAAATTCACCCACTCCAGTCCATTTTAGTTCACTGATTCCTAAAATGTCGATGTTCACTCCTGCCATCTCCTGTTTGACCACTTCCAATGTGCCTCGATTCATGGACCTAACATTCCAGGTTCCTATACAATACTGCTCTTTACAGCATCAGAATTTACTTCCATCCCCAGTCACATTCACAACTGGGTATTGTTTTTCCTTTGTCTCCGTCTCTTCATTCTTTCTGGAGTTAGTCCTCCACTGATCTCCTGTAGCATACTGGGCACGTACTGACCTGGGGAGTTCCTCTTTTAGTGTCCTATCTTTTTGCCTTTTCATACTGTTCAGGGGGTTCTCAAGGCAAGAATACTGAAGTGGTTTGCCATTCCCTTCTCCAGTGGACCACGTTTTGTAAGAACTCTCCACCATGACCCATCCGTCTTGGGTGGCCCTACAGGGCATGGTTCATGGTTTCACGATGATCACATAGGAAGCCCTTGGTATTTCTTAATCAGGGGTTTTGTCTAATTGTATTTTCTTCTAATTCTCTCTGTTCCCAAACTGATCAAGGCATCAGCTGTCACCTGCCCTCCACAATTTCCAGGATTAAAGTGACTGATGACCTTGGCTGCACATTAGCATAACCTCAGTAGCTTT
Source organism: Oryx dammah (assembly GCF_014754425.2). NCBI lineage: Eukaryota > Metazoa > Chordata > Mammalia > Artiodactyla > Bovidae > Oryx > Oryx dammah. Next base: position 49,600,728 of record NW_024070205.1, read on the forward strand.
TAAAACATCAAGCTGGGTCCCCATGCCACATTAATTAAATCAGAATCTCTATAAGAAGCACCAGGTCATGGTTTTGTTGTTGTTTAGTTTCCCTAGCAGGCAGTCAAGGTCCAGACCTACTGCTCTTCTGGATTCATCACATCAACCTTCCTGATGAGCCTCACCTGAGTATCCCACAGACCCGGCCCCCACCCACCCACCCCCCGCAAACTTCTCTCCTATCTGACATGTGCTTCCACCAGCACTAAGCTAGAACATTTTCTTCTCTTCTTCCTTAACTGACCCCAGGAGCATTAGGTGGTCCTTCCTCCAATCTTCCACAGAATCCTGTCCATGCCCCCACGAGAGCATCCATCACCGTTTACTGGAACTGTGCATATTTCCATCATCTCCGTAAGACTGGATTTTCTTTTTTCATTTTTGTATTCCAAGAATCCACAAATGGGTGGCATCAGAAGGTGAGTGGTAGCGAAAAAGACTAACCAAACTTTTACAACCAGTTCTAAGAAGTAGCTGCAAGGCTGGAAAACAAGAGAAATAGCTAAGGGATGATTAACCATGAAAACACAGGACGATAGTCACGGAGGAGGACACAGAAGGGAGGGGACGGTGAACCTGAGCCCCCAGCCCATACACTGGGTAGACCAGGCTGATTAAGTCTGATCATGTGCTGGAGCTAACCATCCTGCGGTGTCTATCCCCCCAGAGCGTATCAAATATAAGTGCTTTCACCCTCATAGCTATAGCCCTCAGGTGGATGGAGTCTTCAGTGTCTTTGCCTGGACTTCTAAAACAACATCACAATTCAGGCTCATACTGTACTGCCCATTCCTTGCCACCCCAAGCTTAGACTCACCACAGAGTAACCTTTAAAAAAAGAAAATCTCCTCCCATTACTCCTGCACTGGAAATTCTCATGTAGCTCTGAGATCGAAGTCCAGATTCTCTGCCATAACCTGTAAGACCTTCCTCAAGCTGGCTCTAACCAACCTCTTCTGCTATTCTCCTGCCTTGTACCAATGCAACAGGTACCAATGCTACATTCACACTTGACCAGCTCACAACTTCGTTCCTGTACACAAGCTGTTCTTACAGTAAAAATGTCAACCCACTATCCACCCATCTTCCAACTTTCACAGATCCTGCAAAAAAAAAAAATCAGCTCAGCTGTTACCTCTACAGTGAAGCTACAACAGATGAACACACTCATTATGTGCTGATTCTAAAAGTTCCTTTAAAGGCCCTACTATGTGACAGGCATTGGTATACACATTCCTTTGGTACCGTGTTCAAACTTGAGTTATGACAGTTATAATGATGTATTAATAATAACACTTGTGATTTTATCTTCTTCATCTGTTTATACATTTCTTGAAGATAAGAACTGTAATTTCTGGTCCAGCTCTCTTGTTTTTCTTTCTTGGGTCCAAGAGGAGGCCGGCATGCCAGGCTATGCCTAGTAAAGAGCCCCTCCTTGAGGTCAGCTCATAACTGTGGGGGGTCCTGGATAAGGCTTCAAGGACTGACACCAGCCTGAGCTCACGTGTAAAATACAAATAGTGAAAGTGAAGAGAGGTGAAATAAGATCGTCATCCCAGATGAAAAGGATAGAGGTAAAAGAGACAAATGGGGCAAGCAGAGATGAAATGGAGGTATAGGAAAATTGAAGATTAATTTTTGAGCTAACATAAACAAAGCTCATCAATGGATCACTTCACTGGAACAGGGCCATAACCTTCAAGGGGCAAAATGATTCTAAATACATTATATTAATCTCTGTAACCATCCTATAGCCTAACCTAGTAATAGGAATGGATGCTGCAAAAATATGCTGAATTAATTAACACTTTTGCAAGCAGTAATTATATATGCATACATGTATACAGTGTGTCTTCATATGACCCAGAAGGCAAAACGAAGACATTAGAAACACTGATTTTAGAGCAGGATGTCAGAGCAGATGTAATGTAAAAGCAGTGACTTGAGATTACTAACATCTATCACACAGCACATATCAAAAGACTAATTTATTCTAACATATACAGGTCATACTCAATTTTTAAAAAAGGCTGGACCGAAATATAAAAGAAGGAGCTTTGGACATAAATTGTCATGTGGACCGAGCACCACAGCAAACCATTCTGCAGGAAAACAAAAAAACTAAAGCAGTGAAGCAGAAAGAAACACAGATGAATGAATGCAGAACAGGCCTGGAATCGTGAAGCCTTTCCAGCCCTAGTTTCAATCCCTTCCCAGGATGTGAGATGGACGTCTGCCTTTCAGTTCTATAAGATACCCTGAATCCTTTTAGTGTATCCAGTCTTTGCTTAAGCTAGCTCGAACTGGTTTCTGTTACCTAAAAACAAGAAATCTTAAGTAAATATTAACACCGCAAGTGCTTTGCCTCTGCTACCCTGATTACATCCAAAAACTTCACTGCCAGAAACAGCTACCCCTTTCATAAACCCTGTTTCATTTCTTACTCATCTTTCCAACTTCCAGTGTATTCAATTAGCATCTAATGAGCACCTACTTCATGCCAGCCACTGCTAGCACCTGGCAACAGAATGACAAGGAAACCATGGACCCTGCACTCAGATTCATAATCTAGCAAAGTGCTTACATCAAATGTGAGTCTTGATCAATTAGTGGGTTCCTAGAAGTACTTTTCAAAATTTTGAAATATGTGAAAGTAAAAGTAGAAATAAGTGGTAAGGTTAAACATTGCTTTCTATAACTTTTCTTTCAGCTACACATGTGTTCACAATGGATAGCTGTATACTATGTATTTCTAACTAAGTCATGAACAAAGAGTTTGAAAAATACCAGTGGATCAGTATTTCTTAATAACCTCAACAAATACCAGATAGAAGTGGTGCCTCAGAGAATCCATTAGTGCTTAAATTAATAAAAAATAATTTTAATTGGTGTATCCTTAGTTTGTGTTTATTTTACATGCTTGAAAACAGTTACTGGTTCGCCTCAACTACATTAAACAGTCCTCCTTGTTTAGTTTTAATTAGCTAAGCAAATCCTTTTCTCTTTGACTTAAACAGTACAAAGAACAGTTCAAATCGGCATGTCAGAATTATTATAAACTCTTAATTAGCTGAGTATAAATTTAGTAAATTTCTGCCTTACTTACTATGAATGCTGCTGGGAGAAACCCAATCATCACCAGGGTAACTACTGCGCTACAAGAGATGAAAAGTTAGCCTAGAAAAAGACGACCATGAGGCAGAAGATACCAGAGCTCAAATGCTATTAAAAGCCTACAATGACTCTGAATGGTCTAACATAATTTCTGAAAAACAGTAACTGGAGAGAATGTAAGAAGACTACAGCAAATGACACGTGGGTATACCCTGGCATTTTGGGTATTTTCCACATTACCTTAAACCTAAAAATCTGATTGCCTTTCAAGAAAAATGATCTCAAACACATTTACTCTCTAAAGACTTCCAATCGTTATCAACTAGCAGGAGTTATGATACCCTTGATTAGTCAACAAGAATCTTTCCTGAATACCCAGCACATGCTGCTCTAGGAATTATGCAGAACAACATAAATAATGTGGAAGGCCATGAAACACTGATACTTTAAAACTCATCATAGTCAGTCTCCCAAGACAATAGAAATAAAAGCAAAAATAAACACATGGGGGACTTCCCTGGTGGTCCAGCAGTTAAGAATCTGCATTGCAATGCAGGGGACAGGAGTTCAATCCCTGGTTAGGGAACTAAGATTCCACGTGCCCTGGAGCAACTAAGCCCACGCACCACAACTCCTGAGCCTGCATACTCTAGGGCCATGGTCCACGACAAGAGATGCTCGTGAGCCACAGCTAGAGAGAAGCCTGCGTGCCACAACAGAGACCCAGTGCAGCCAAACTTACAAGAAAATTAAACTAAACAAATGGGACCTATTCAAACATAAGCTTTTGCACAGCAAAGGAAACTATGAACAAAACAAAAAGATGACCTATGGAATAACAGAAAATACTTGTGAATGATGTGACTGACACGGGCTTAATTTCCAAAATACACAAACAGCTCATACAATTCAACAACCAAAAAACAAAGAACCCAATCAAAAAACTGGCAGGAGACTTCAATAGACAACCCTTCAAAGAAAACATACAAATGGCCAATAGACACATGAAAAGACGCTTATCATCCCTAATTATTAGAGAAATGCAAGCCAAAACTACCATGAGCTACCACCTCACACCAGTCAGAATGGTCATCATTAAAAAGTCTACAAATAACAAATGCTGGAGAGGGTATGGAGAAAGGGAACCCTCTTCCATGTTGGTGGAAATATAAGTTCGTCAGTTATGATGAAAAACAAGAAGGATGCTCCTCAAAAAAACTAAAAGTAGAATTGCCACAAGATCCAGCAATTCCACTCCTGGGCATATACACAGACAAAACTGTAAGGCGAAAAGATAAATGCACCCCTGTGCTCACAGCACCACTATTCACAATAGCCAGGACAGAGAGACAACCTAAACGTCCATTTACAGCTGAACAGATAAAGAAGATGGGGTGGGTGGGTGTGTGTGTGGGGGGTGTGTGTGTGTGTAGTACAATATTTCTCAGCCCTTAAAAAGAATGAAATAATGCCATTTGCAGCAACATGGATGGACCCAGAGATTATCATACCAAACGAAATGTCATAAAGAAAAATTCCACATGATATCACCTAAATATGGAATCTAAAACATGACACAAATAAATATATCTACAAAACAGACACAGACACACCGATATAGAGAACAGACTTGCGGTTGCCAAAGGGGAGGAAAGGTCTGGGAGTTTGGGATTATCAGAGGCAAACTATTATGTCTAGGACAGGCAGACAACCAGGTTCAACTCTATAGCGTAGTGAACCATAATCAATGTCCTATGATAAACCATAATGGAAAAGAATATGAAAATATATACATATGTATAAGTGTATAAGTGGCATATACATATGTATACACCAAAGCCTTTGACTGTGTGGATCACAACAAACTGTGGAAACTTCTTCAAGACATGGGAATATCAGACCACCTGACCTGCCTCCTGAGAAATCTGTATGCAGGTCAAGAAGCAACAGTTAGAACTGGACATGGAACAACAGGCTGGTTCCAAATCGGAAAAGGAGTACATCAAGGCTGCATATTGTCACCCTGCCTATTTAACTTCTATGCAGTGTACATCATGAGAAATGCCAGGCTGGATGAAGCACAAGCTGGAATCAAGATTGCTGGGAAAAATAACAAAAATGTCAGATATGCAGATGACACCACCCTTATGGCAGAAAGTGAAGAGGAACTGAAGAGCCTCTTGATGAAAGTGAAAGAGAAGAGTGAAAAAGTTGGCTTAAAACTCAACATTCAAAAAACAACGATCATGGTACCCGATCCCATCACTATTTCCCCATGGCAAGTAGATGGGGAAACAATGGAAACAGTGACAGACTTTCTTTTTGGGGGCTCCAAAATCACTGCAGATGGTGATTGCAGTCATGAAATTAAGACACTTGCTCCTTGGAAGAAAAGCTATGACCAACCTAGACAGCATATTAAAAAGCAGGGACATTACTTTGCCAAAAAAGGTCCATCTAGTCAAATCTATGGTTTTTCCAGTAGCATGCGTGGATGTGAGAGTTGGACTATAAAGAAAGCGGAGCACCGAAGAATTGATGCTTTTGAACTGTTGTGTTGGAGAAGACTCTTGAGAGTCCCTTGGACTGCAAGGAGATCAGACCAGTCAATCCTAAAGGAAATCAGTCCTGAATATTCATTGGAAGGACTGATGCTTAAGCTAAAACTCCATTACTCAGGCCACCTGATGCAAAGAATGGACTCATCAGAAAAGACCCTGCTGCTGGGAAAGATTGAAGGCAGGAGGAGAAGGGGATGACAGAGGATGAGACGGTTGGATGGCATCACCAACTCGACGGACCTGAGTTTGAGCAAGCTCCGGGAGTTGATGATGGACAGGGAAGCCTGGCGTGCAGCAGTCCATGGGGTCGCAAAGAGTCAGACACGACTGAGCGACTTCATTTTCTTTCTTTCTTTCTTTCTTGCTGTACAACAGAAATTAATACAACATTATAAATCAATTATACTTCAACAAAATGTTTTTTAACATTCATCATAAAAACTTAGGACAATTTTAATGGCAGAAAGTGATCGTGTCAAAAGCATGTTTCTGTAGAAAAATAAAAACCTGTCATACAAAGCACAGCAGTCTATTTCCATGCTTTTTCGAACATATGTCATTTGTGTGTTCCGTTGCTCAATCATGCCCAACTCTTTTCAGCCCCGTGGATGTTAGCTGGCCGGGCTCCTCTGTCCATGTCATTTTCCAGGCAAGAATACGGGAATGGGTTGCCATTCCCTACTCCAGGGGACCTTCCCAACTTGGGGATCAAACTTGCATCTCCTGCACTGGCAGGTGGATTCTTCATCATTAGTGTCTTCTGGGAAGCATATTTATTCATTAATCTTGCTAAGAAGTAGTATGTAATTGAAAGTTAAGAAAAATGTATGGAAAAAAATGACAACTGAAAATATCCACACAAAAATATTTTTTTCTGACACAGTAAAAGTACTATCATTTGATTTTTGCTGTGGCACATACTTCTTAGCTCTCAGAACACTCATGTTCATGCGTTCATTATCATTTATTCTAAATTGATTGTACATCTGTCTAATTCTAAGGACATAAAGATAAAGGTACTCACTGTTTAGAAAAGAAACAAACACATAAGCCTAACTGTAATTTAATTTGGAAAGTGTAACAAAGTGGGGTACCTAATGCAGTGTGAGATGGTAGGCAGAGCAAGGAAGGGTTTTATTCCATGAAGGAGGTAAATCTTAAAACAGAGGGTAGAAGGTAGCCAAGTTGGATGGGGTGGGTGGGCAGGGCAGGGAGGTGGGGGTAGACAAGTGTGCATGCGTGTGTGTGTGTATGTGTGTGTTGTGTATAGATGTGGGGGGAAGCCTGGAATTTTGAGTAAAGCCCTGGAGAGACGAATCAGCTTGCTAGGAATGGCGGGGGACAGGAGAATTGGCTTCAGGTAATCTAGCTGAAACAAGTTCAAGGCAGAGACAATCAGGAGATGAGCCCAGAGTTGAGAGGACAATCAGGATTGCAGGATTAAAGAAACACACTGAGGAGTTTAGACTTGTTCAGTCACTAACTCATGTCTGACTCTTTGCAACCCCATGGACTTCAGCATGTCAGGCTTCCCGGTCCTTCACTATCTCCTGGAGTTTGCTCAAATTAATGTCCACTGAGTGGGACTTGATGTTATAGGAAATCAGGATCCAAAGGAATTTCATATAATTTATTCTGGTGGCTAACAGGGGGCGGACCGGTGAATAAGAAGTCAGGAGGTAGTAAAAATCACCTTTAAGAGGCTGTGTCAGGGATGACATTCAAGTGAAATAACAGAGGTCCAAACTCTGACATTAGTAATAGGTATGGAAAGAAGGAGAATTTCAAGCAAAGTTTAGTAATACAGACCATAAAGATAGCTGGACTTGAATAGAATGAGAAGAAAGAAAAGGAAATGGGTAAGAAATGGCTCAAGATGGGGGTGGGGGTGGTGTTGGGAGGAATGCAGGCATGGAAGGATTTTAAGCCCTAAATTAAGAACAATAGCTACCTATTGGTAGAGCAGGAATGGAGTGGGGGAAGGAAAGGGTGGGTCAAATTGACAGTTAACAGTGACATATACCGGAGAAGGCAATGGCACCCCACTCCAGTACTCTTGCCTGGAAAATCCTATGAACGAAGGAGCCTGGTAGGCTGCAGTCCATGGGGTCGCTAAGAGTCGGATACGACTGAGCGACTTCCCTTTCACGTTTCACTTTCATGCATTGGAGAAGGAAATGGCAACCCGCTCCAGTGTTCTTGCCTGGAGAATCCCAGAGACGGGGGAGCCTGGTGGGCTGCCGTCTATGGGGTCACACAGAGTCGGACACGACTGAAGTGACTTAGCAGTGACATATACACACTACCTAATGTGTAAAGCAGCTAGCTAGTTGGAAGCTGCTGTACAGCACAGGGAGCTCAGCTCCGTGCTCTGTGATGACCTAGACAGTGGGATGGGGGCCGAAGAAGGCTCAAGAGGGAGGAGAAACGTGTATACATACAGCTCATTCACTTCTTTGTAGAGCAGAAACCAACACAACATTGTAAGGCAGTTATATTCCAATAAACAAAAAAGAACAATAGCTAGAAGGGTAATAAAAATGGATGCAAGGTGACAAATTAGCAATCTACTACAGTAGTTTATATGAGAGGCTATGGCATGATGGCATGATGGTTTCAACTAGGGTGAAGCCAGTAGAGACACCGAGATAAACATTTATTTAAGAAACATTACCAAAAAATTTTAAAGTTAAAAAAAGAAATATTTCATTGCTAAAACCAGTAGGATTCACTGGTTATCAGACTGATGTGGTAGAGAGAACGAGAGAGAATGTCAAAGATCCCTCCCAAGGCATTACAAGGGCAAAAATGGTGGTAACAATAATTGAAATAAAGTGGAGGAAAGATGATTTAAGACTGAGAACACAATATTTTAAACATGTTCACCTCTGAGATATCTAGGAATAAATATCAAGCAGACAGCTGAATATACAGCTCTCTCAAAAGAGAGGCCTCTACACTAAAACTATAATTTGGGGAACTGCTAGTCTATAATTAATTGCAACGATACCCGAGATCACCAGAGGATAAGGAAGAATGTGTCCTGAAAAGATGGCCTGGGAACAGGTGCTGAAAAGACTAAAATCTTAAGTTTAGATACTAGGGGCAGGGAGGACCTATGCGTGAAACTGAAGTGGAGTCTTCCATCGTAAACACAGCTTTTGAGAACTGTGCTTGTGAAAAAGAGAAGATAATACAGGAAGTAGCCTGGAGAGACAAGAGGCTAAGGTAGAGGGGTGCCACTTTATTTGGGATGGAAGGCAAGGTAACACGTTTAAGTGCTTGAAAGGATGAGTCAGTAAAAGGTTAACAACACAAGAGAAAAATGATAGTCAATAGTATAAATCCCCATAAGGCTAGAAAATGGGCTGTTCCACGTGGGGGGAACAGCTCCTCCTCTCCCGGATGGTTTCTGATTAAACTTAAGTTTGTGTGGCTTTAGGGTGGTAGTTGAAGAAGCAGTCCACCAGATTTTCAGTTTTTCCAGCCCACTGGTTATGGTTAACCTGGACTTAGCACTAACATATTGTCGTGTGGGGCCTTTATCCCCCACCAGAGATTGGGAATGTTTGTTTATTGTAAGTAAGGTCTTACTCGGTCCGGTATGTTAAAGCAAAGAAAGAATGATAGATTTGTTATATACTCTTTCATTAGCTTGATTTGAGGGATCTGAGACTGTCATTTGATGTACCTTCGTGCTTTAGGAACCAAATTCCCCAAAAGTGAGAAGCACGAAATGCAGGGATAAATTAAATAAAATGAAAAGCTCTCAGCTAAACCTCTTATTTATGCTTTCCAGATGCTACTATCCTTCAAGATGGTAATAAGGAGAAGATGGAAAACTGCCCTCAATAACAACCAAAAAAGGGTAATTACATGAGGTGAATGATATGTTGACTAACCTTACTGTGGTAAACATTTTGCAAAATACACACGTAGCATTACATTGTACATTTTAAACTTTCACAGTATGCAACTATATGTTAATACAGCTGGAGGAACGGAAATGACCAAATACCAATTGATGGATTCCTGTCAAAATATGTCTCATCAAACCCAACAGAGATAGCAAGAGTCAGTGTTCTACCAAATAATTTGGATCCTCTCTCCAACAATGTGACCTGCTTCAGGAAAAATGGACTAATTCATAGACCTGGTAAGTAATGCACCTGTAGGAATTCGACACTGCCACCCCTCTGAAGATGACCAAAATATGATAGCATCTACTTTTGGAATTGTGTCAAATACCCTGCTAATAACTCTTGCTCTGGCACAGGGATTCGGTGCTGATACTAAAATATAAATTAATGGAAGAAGTTCTAGAGTTTGGAAGAGATATTGGAAGGACATCTAAAACACTGGGAATCAAGGTATATCATTCCTTTATTTAGGCCAAGAGATGCACAATGTTTGACAAACTAGAGTTTTCATACAATGTAAGATGGCTTCTCTTTACCTTGACAAGAAACACTCAACATGCCTTGTTAAAAAATTTATACATTGTTAAAATCACTCTTTTGATATACAATTCTATAATTTTTTCAAAATGCATAGAAAGAAAAGTTCTATCATTCCCCAAATTCTCTTGGGGTGCTTCTTTGTACTTAATCCCTCTCTCCATCCCTTACCCCTGCCAAATGGCTTGTTGAGAGACTGTGCTACCACACACTGCCACGGTCCACAACCACAGTCATCTGCCTTTGTTCATTAAGTCACTACACATGGTAGCCTTTCCATCCTGAACCCAGCACCCACTAGCCCACTGAGTACCTCCACAGTCCATCACTAGAGCAAAAGGGAGCTTGTGGCATCCCGGGACGCCAAGTATAAAACAAGCCATGAAGAACCAGGAGTACTGTCCATTTGGCCAATCTCTTTGGCCACCCACTGGAGTGGCCTCTGCTGCTGGCCATCTGCTCTCCACTGTCACCACCTCCATTATCAAACACACCTCCCAAACAGGTGAAGTCTTACCAACTACTTCTTTAATCTGGGTCTTTTTCCTCTTCCCCCAATTTCCCTTGGTGGAAAAAGCCCTAAATATTGTAAATTTCACTACCTCATAGTCTAGACGTGGTTGTTAGGATATCAAAAGAAGCTAAAGGACAGATGCAAGCTGTTATATATAGGATGGATAAAAAGCAAGGTCCTACGGTGTAGCATAGGGAACTATATTCAATATCCTGTGATAAACCATAAAAGAAAGAATGTGAAAAAGAATACATATATGTGTAACTGAATCACATATTTTTTTGCTGTACAGAAGAAATTAACATTGTAAACCAAACTACACTTCAATAACATGTTTAAAAATAAAACAATTTTTTTTTAAAAAACGAAGCTAAAGGAATTCATAAAAATGGCTGATCCAAGGAAGTAGAATATACTAGGCAAACCTAAAACAGTCTGTTGCACGAGAGAAAAAAATATGTGTTCAAAAAATATGGAGGAAGATCAAAAATACAGGAGCCAGATTTAAGGGGCTCTTTTAGTCAAATCTGTGATAACGTCAACATCTAAGCAAAAAGAACAATAATGGATTGTAACTCACTGAATAAAATCAGCTTTTTATTTTTTTGAACCTATCATACTGATAGCAACAGATAATAAGTAATTAAGAAGCAGGAGCTCTTCCTTTGAAGAGAATAAACACTTAAAAATATGGAGGGAGTAAAGGAGTTTAAAAATCGTTATTTTACAACCATCACAGTAAATTTGGGTTCCGGCAAGAACCAATCATAAAGAGATGCTAAACATATGGAGAAAAAAAAACGATGAGGATTAGATGTTTCCATGATCTCAAAGTATCTTCCCCACCAACTGGCTTACAAGGTACAAGGGGGAAAATCGTAACTACTTAACCCAGGCAGTACCTTGACCAGGTGATGAAATTTTATCAGTGAGGAGCACAGGGATACTGGGTGCCTCCCGACATGAGACCCTGAGAACACAACAGCGTTTATGTCGCCCTCTGGCTGCTGCTGCTGCTGCCAAGTCACTTCAAGGCTCACCATGAGGAAACGCCAGACAAACCCTGTTTTAGGAACATACTAAAAACCAACCACCCTGCATTATTCCAAAATATTAACATCATAAAAATACTAATGTCATAAGACTAAGAAAGGCTTAGGAATATTCCAGGTTAAAGAAAACTACCAAGCAATAACAACCACATGCAATTCTAACCTGGATCTTGAATGGGAAGGGGAAAAACACCCAAAGGACATTATTAGAACAATTGACAAAACTGGCAATATGGACTAAAGATACAAGTATTGTGTGAATGTTAAGTTTTCTTGATTTTATTGAGTGTACAGTGGTGACAGAAGAGAATATTGCTGTTCTTAAGAAAGACACAATAAAGTATTAAGTAAAAGGGACATTATGTGTGCAGCATACTCTCAAAAAATAGTGTGTGCTAATGTGTGTGTGAGAGTGTGAGTAGAGATAGAGGAAAAACCAAATATGATAAACCTAATCTGGTCCCATCACTTCATGGGAAATAGATGGGGAAACAGTGGAAACACTGTCAGACTTTACTTTTGCGGGCTCCAAAATCACTGCAGATGGTGACTGCAGCCATGAAATTAAAAGACACTTACTCCTTGGAAAGTTATGACCAACCTAGATAGCATATTGAAAAGCAGAGACATTACTTTGCCAACAAAGGCCCGTCTAGTCGAGGCTATGGTTTCTCCTGTGGTCATGTATGGATGTGAGAGTTGGACTGTGAAGAAAGCTGAGTGCCAAAGAATTGATGCTTTTGAACTGTGGTGTTAGAGAAGACTCTTGAGAGTCCCTTGGACTGTAAGGAGATCCAACCAGTCCATCCTAAAGGAGATCAGTCCTGGGTGTTCTTTGGAAGGAATGATGCTAAAGCTGAAACTCCAATACTTTGGCCACCTCATGCAAAGCATTGATTCATTGAAAACGACTCTGATGCTGGGAGGGGTTGGGGGCAGGAGGAGAAAGGGACGACAGAGGATGAGATGGCTGGATGACATCACTGACTCAATGGACGTGAGTTTAAGTGACCTCTTGGAGTTGGTGATGGACAGGGAGGCCTGGCGTGCTGCGATTCATGGGGTCCCAAAGAGTTGGACATGACTGAGCGACTGAACTGAACTGAATGTAGCAAAGAGTTAAAATTTGCTAAATTTGGATAACAGACATGTGAGTCTTCTGTACTATTTCTTCACTCTTCTATAATATTAAAATTATTCCAAAATAAAGCTTTTTAAATGGTTTAACCAATTTAAAAACATATTTGAAACTAAGAATGCATTCACACTTTGTCTTTCATTTCAGCCATAATTAGCAAACTAATAAAATATAACTTCCGATAGAAAAGATCTTTACATCTGTGACATAAAGCATAGATAAATATTTTATGAGAGGATTAAAGCTTCAGCTAGCATAGAAATTATGCACTGGTACTCAGCTTATTGTTTCACTTGGATTTCATCTGGGGCTCATCACGGATCCCCTGAGTAAGATTAAAACACTTTATCTCTTATCTATAAATAGATCATTACATTTGGATATAAAAGAAGTTCTATAAAAATGGAGGAAGACAGCTCATAAAGTCAACTAGGTTAAGAACTACACAGGCACCAAATTTGGCTCTTAATCTCATTAGCCTTTAAAAGCTAGTTAGCAGGAAGCCCAATTCAAATATAGAAAGTGGAGAACATTCAGACCTATCTTGGGAAATAAAAACTTAAGTTGTTACTTATGAAGTCTTATGCTATGGATGATTCTATAAAAATATGTAAGCACTGAACTAAAATGCTGATTTTAGTTTTCCAATGATTTTGATGCTCTTTAAGTAATTTTTAAAAAATGGGAAGAATATAAACTAAAGATTAATTACCCAGCACAAGCCACGGGAGCCTCAGAAACACACACACACCACACTTCTACAAACCCACTCATCTAACACTCAAACAGAAGTGCCATGTGTAATTACAAGAATCAGAGGCTTTCAACCATAGGAAAAAGAACTCAGAACAGTGACAGGCAGCCCTTTCTGCAATTTAATGAGTGGATACTCCTCCACAATTGAAGCACATTTTCTTCTGTCTTTAAATTTTTAATCAAAGTAATATATAGCATATAGTTAAAAAAAACTCAAGGAGGACCAAGGGCTCCGTTCTCCTGTTCCTAAAGGCAATCATATTTAACCATTTCATTTTAGGGGTTTTCCTGCAGTTACTCTCAATTTTCTAAATAATTCATTTTTACCAATATTTCTTCATTTATCACCTCGGAGAAGGCAATGGCACCCCACTCCAGTACTCTTGCCTGGAAAATCCCATGGAGGGAGGAGCCTGGTGGGCTGCAGTCCATGGGGTTGCTAAGAGTCGGACACAACTGAGCGACTTCCCTTTCACTTTTCACTTTCATGCATTGGGGAAGGAAATGGCAACCACTCCAGTGTTCTTGCCTGGAGAATCCCAGGGACAGGGGAGCCTAGTGGGCTACGGTCTATGGGGTCACACAGAGTCAGACACGACTGAAGCGACTTACAGCAGCAGCTTAATTTATCACCTACAGGTATCTGTGAGATACATCTGATAGGACTCATGCTTTAGTTAACTTACACTTGCCATAAACACCCTCTCTATTCCTCTCAATGTATATCACTAATTTTAGTTCGTTACTTTTTAGATATACTACCCATTTCTTTTTTGTTCTATCAAATACAAAACAAGACTATCAGAACCTGTACCCATTCTTCTACATCTCCTCCCAACTTCCCTCAGCTCTGCTTTATTTTTGTCCTACATTGTGAAGATTTAAAATTCACATTCCAGGGACTTCCTTGGCTAAGTGGCTGGACTCCATGCTTCCAATGCAGGGGCCCTGGGTCCTATCCTTGCTCAGAGAGTTAGATCCTGCATAAAAGAAACTAAGACCTGGGGCAACCAAATAAATAAATATTTTTTTTAATAAAATAAAATGCACATTCCATTATATAGCCATAATTTTATGTGTCTTTCATGCATTGTCTGTAGCAGTGGTTCTTAAACTGCAGTGTGAATCAGAATCACCTGGAGAACTTGTTAAAACACAAGACTTGGACTTCACCCGGTGAGTTTCTGATTCTACAGATCTGAGATGTCGTCCGAATCCTCGCAGTTCTAACAAGTTCCCAGGGATGCTTCTGGTCCAGGGACTCAACTCTGAAGACCACTGGTCTAAAGGATAATTCGTTAAGATTACACTTGTCTCACTGTATCTCACTGTGCACACTGTTCACTGAATCCATGGTGGACAAGACACGAGCTAAGAAGAAGCTGGAAGACAATGCGAGGAGCCAGAGGAATTGCAGACATGTTTAGTCTCTGCTGGCTGGCACAACAGCTTGTGGCAGCAGCCATAACATAACCTAACACCACACACCCACAAGGGCTTTCCAGGTGGAGCTTACATATGCTTACAGAACAAAAAGCTGCCCATGGCCAAGCGAGTACCTCATGACGTGCATGCACAGCGCTATAAGTGATCTCAGCTATTACATGATCATTTACAAAACGTGGGGCAAGGGAACCTGGCCATGCCATGTTGGCTAATTTGCTCTCTCCCTCCACATTTCGTTCTCTATGCTTATAAGGTCATGACCCTTTTGCTACCAGAAAAAGAATACAATACCCTTCCTGGCTACTACCAGTTGCTCCAAAGCATACCAAGTTTTAATTTGATTCATATTTAGATCAGAAATTATTGCATTATTGCCCCCTTTGGAATTTGTTTTCCTTTATGTTTTTTGTGCACTTTTTACTCACCCTATCTATAGCTTAGAGTAGAAAACAAATGGCCTTCTCTTCTAATTTGAACCAAATGCATATTATAAGCAGTCATCCTGACATTTCACTGCCCCACAGGCAGTCTCCTGGAGCTGAGGATAGAGGTGGGAACTGGAGACATACATTTGAGAATCATCAATTTACAGGCAATGTTTTAAGAGACAGTCAGTCAATCCTAAAGGAAATCAACCTGAATATTCATTGGAAGGACTGATGCTGAAGCTGAAGCTCCAATACTTTGACCACCTGATGCAAAGAGCTGACTCACTGGAAAAGACCCTTATACTGGGAAAGATTTAGGGCAGGAAGAGAAGAGGGCGACACTGGATGAGATGGTTGGATAGCATCACCGACTCAACGGACATGAGTTTGAGCAAACTCTAGGATAGTAAAGGACAGGGAAGCCTGGAGAACTACAGTCCATGGGGTTGCAAAGAGTGGGACACAACTTAGCATATGAACAACAAATCTGTCTCAGGCTTATAAACTTGGGTGTAAACTTGGTAATAGATCTGTCTCAGGCTTCCCCAATGGCTCAGCAGCCAAGAATCCGCCTCCAATGCAGGAGACACAGGAGTCGTAGGTTCAGGTTCAATCCCTGGGTTGGGAAGATCTCCTGGAGGATGGCATGGCAACCCGCCTCAGTGTTCATGCCTGGGAAATCCCATGGACAGAGGACCTGGCAGGCTACAACCCATGTGGTTGAAAGAGTTGGACATGACTGATCACGCACACACACACACACACACACATAAACTTGGTAATAGATTATCTCAGGTTCACCTTCGGTATCACAAAATGACAAAGAACACTTGCAGACCGAATATAAAAATTTACTTATTATTGACTCCTAGCTGTCCTTAATCCAAAAGGAGAAGAAAGTGAGATTCCTGGTCAGAAGGAATGCCCCACAATCTCACTAAGTAGTAAAGCCTATACAGAAGGGAGGAAAGCAGGCCACCATCTCAGCAACCTGTCAGTCACCTATGACACTGACTCCCTGAGCCTCTTCTGGTCAGATGAGAAGCAGCTCTTCTACACAGTGAGGAGGTCTTAGCAGGTGAGCACATTCCCACGTGCTCCAAAAATATCCTCAGAATTTCCAGCTGCCAACAAGTGTGTCCAAAAGCTTCCCTCTCTATCCCCCACACCAACATACACACTCATCTAAAGTTCAAACTAACATTTAGAAAACGAAAAGCAAACTGCTCACAGTTTTAGAACCACAGATTTTAATTTGGCCAGTCACTTGGTGGTCATCTTAAGGGAGTCTCATGATATCATATCTAAAAGTCAAGGAAAATGAAGGCCTAGAAGGACTGCCTCTACTACAGAAGATATTGAAATGCATGAGACTGAACAAAGTTCCCTAAGAAAAATGTTCAGAAAGACAAGAAGACCCAGGTGGTACCTGAGGAACTCCATTTTTCAAGGGCAGGCAGAAGAGGCAGAATCAACAAATGAGACTAAGAAGTAGATAATGAGATAATAGGGAAAATAAGAAAGTGTGGTATTACATGCAAGTCAAGAGACTTAGGTATTTTAAGAATAAGGGAGACATTAGCCATCAGGGAAGTGCAAATTAAAACCACAAGGAAATACACTTCTAACCCACTGTGATGGCTACAACCAAAACACAGAGTACAGATGTTGGCAAGGATGTGGAGAAATGAGAACCCGCCACATATGTTGGTAAGAATGTAAAATGGCACAGCCACACTAGGAAACAGTCTGGCAGTTCTTCAAATGATTAAACATACATAATTCAGAAATTAAACACACATAAAAAAATGCATGATTCAGTCCTACACATATTCCCAAGAAAAATGAAAATGTCCACACAAAAATTTATATTGTGAATGTTCACAGCACCATTATTTACATATTATAGCCAACAGACTGGAACAATGCGAGTCTCCATCAACAGATGAATGGATAATCAAAATGAAATATATACATAGAATAGAATATTATTCAGCCATAAAAAGGAATAAAGTTGAGATATGCAACCACATGGATGAACCCTGAAAACATTATACTAAGTGAAAGAATCCAGTCATAAAAGGCCACATATTGTATGATTCCACTTATATGAAATATCTACTGCTGCTGCTACTGCTAAGTCACTTCAGTCATGTCCGACTCTGTGTGACCCGATAGATGGCAGCCCACCAGGCTCCCCCGTCCCTGGGATTCTCCAGCCAAGAACACTGGAGTGGGTCGCCATCTCCTTCTCCAGTGCATGAAAGTGAAAAGTGAAAAGGAAGTCGCTCAGTTGTGTCCGACTCTTAGCAACCCCATGGACTGCAGCCTACTAGGCTCCTCGGTCCATGGGATTTTCTAGGCAAGAGTACTGGAGTGGGGTGCCAATGCCTTCTCTGATATGAAATACCTAGCAGAGGCAAATTCATAGAAACAGAAATTAGATTCAAGGTTATCAGGGGCTGGGGAAGAAAGAGGAGTGTTACTAGGTAATGGTT
Organism: Oryx dammah; assembly: GCF_014754425.2. Classification (NCBI taxonomy): domain Eukaryota; kingdom Metazoa; phylum Chordata; class Mammalia; order Artiodactyla; family Bovidae; genus Oryx; species Oryx dammah. The sequence continues at coordinate 49,618,731 of NW_024070205.1, forward strand.
ACAGAGCTTCAGTCCAGTATAATTGAAGCAGTATTAGAAATAGATAAATTATGGTATTTTAGCTACATTTCAATTTTTTAAAAAAGGATAGAACAGGGGACTTCTCTGGTGGCACAGTGGATAGGATTCCACCAGCCAATGCAGGGGAAGTGGGTTGGATCCCTGGTCCAGGAGGATGCCACATGCCACATGGCAGCTGAGTCCATGCACTGCAACTACTGAAGCCCTGGCCCTAGAGCCTGCGCTCCACAACAAGAGAAGCCACCACAATAGGAAGCCAGCACGCCACAACTAGAGAGGAGCCCCCACTCCCCACAACTAAAGAAAGTCCACACTCAGCAAGGAAGGCCCAGGGCAACCAAAACAAATACATTACATAAAAAAGGAAAGAACCAAGAAGTCACGGGCAATTGCTCCTATATGGGTCAATCCTCCTGCCCATGACAACTATAAACTCTGGGCAAAATATTAAAAAATCAACTACCAAAGGCACTGGAGGGCTACCAAAAGCAGAGAGAAAATCGCAGGAGAAGACCAAAGTGTAGGGAGATAGGGAGTCGGGGGTTATACTTGGAAGAAGGGAATAGTCCTGGGTGAATTTCCAGGTTGATTGGTTGGTTTGAACGACTTTTATTCTGAAGGCAGGTCCCAGTTTGTGCTATGCAGGACAGCTAAAATTAAGATAAAAAATTCACAGACGTAACTTACTGGCTTGAAAAATCAGAGTTTGGGGCATCTAAAACAGCTAGCAAATGAAGGGAAGAAGTGAAAAAAGAGAGATTCAAAGAGAAGAGCATGTGTCCCCCAATTTCTAAGTATGAACTCTACCATAATTTTTGGCTGACACTAAAAAATCACACACGGATAGGGCAAGATGCTGGAGAAAGAAGGCAATGGCAACCCACTCAAGTGTTCTTGCCTGGAGAATCCCAGGGATGGGGGAGCCTGGTGGGCTGCTGTCTATGGGGTCGCACAGAGTTGGACATGACTGAAGCGACTTAGCAGCAGCAGCAGGGCAAGATGCGGGCCTCTCAGGTGGTACTAGTGGTAAAGAACCCACCTGCCAAAGCAGGAGATGCAAGAGACACAGGCTCAATCCCTGGGTCAGAAGATCTCCTGGAAAAGGAAATAGCAACTCTCTCTGGTATTCTTGCCTGGGAAATTCCATGGACAGAAGAGCCTCATGGGCTACAGTTCATGGGGTGGCAAAGAGTTGGACATCACTGAGCAACTGAGCAGAGCAAGACACAAGCAGCTTGTATATTTTTGAGATTAGTTGTTTGTCAGTTGCTTCATTTGCTATTATTTTCTCCCATTCCGAAGGCTGTCTTTTCACTTTGCTTATATTTTCCTTTGTTGTGCAGAAGCTTTTAATTTTAATTAGGTCCCATTTGTTTATTTTTGCTTTTATTTCCAGAATTCTGGGAGGTGGATCATAGAGGATCCTGCTGTGATTTATGTCAGAGAGTGTTTTGCCTATGTTCTCCTCTAGGAGTTTTATAGTTTCTGGTCTTACATTTAGATCTTTAATCCATTTTGAGTTTATCTTTGTATGCGGTGTTAGAAAGTGATCTAGTTTCATTCTTTTACAAGTGGTTGACCAGTTTTCCCAGCATCACTTGTTAAAGAGATTGTCTTTATTCCATTGTATATTCTTGCCTCCTTTGTCAAAGATAAGGTGTCCATATGTGTATGGATTTATCTCTGGGCTTTCTATTTTGTTCCATTAATCTATATTTCTGTCTTTGTGCCAATACCATACTGTCTTGATGACTGTGGCTTTGTAGTAGAGCCCGAAGTCAGGCAAGTTGATTCCTCCAGTTCCATTCTTCTTTCTCAAGATTGCTTTGGCTATTCGAGGTTTTTTGTATCTCCCTACAAATCTTGAAATTATTTGTTCTAGTTCTGTGAAAAATATCGCTGGTAGCTTGATAGGGATTGCATTGAATTTGTAAATTGCTTTGGGTAGTATATTCATTTTCACTATATTGATTCTTCCGATCCATGAACATGGTATATTTCTCCATCTATTAGTGTCCTCTTTGATTTCTTTCATCAGTGTTTTATAGTTTTCTATATATAGGTCTTTAGTTTCTTTCAATTCCAGAAAAATAAACGACCCAATCAAAAAATGGGCCAAAGAACTAAATAGACATTTCTCCAAAGAAGACATATGGATGGCTAACAAACACATGAAAAGATGCTCAACATCACTCATTATCAGAGAAATGCAAATCAAAACCACAATGAGGTACCACTTCACACCAGTCAGAATGTCTGCGATCCAAATGCTGGAGAGGGTGTGGAGAGAAGGGAACCCTCCTACACTGTTGGTGGGAATGCAAACTAGTATAGCCACTATGGAGAACAGTGTGGAGATTCCTTAAAAAATTGCAAATAGAACTGCCTTATGACCCAGCAATCCCACTGCTGGGCATGCACACTGAGGAAACCAGAATTGAAAGAGACACATGTACCCCAATGTTCATCGCAGCACTGTTTATAATAGCCAGGACATGGAAACAACCTAGATGTCCATCAGCAGATGAATGGATAAGAAAGCTGTGGTACATATACACAATGGAGTATTACTCAGCTATTAAAAAGAATGCATTTGAATCAGTTCTGATGAGATGGATGAAACTGGAGCCGATTATACAGAGTGAAGTAAGCCAGAAAGAAAAACACCAATACAGTATACTAACACATATATATGGAATTTAGAAAGATGGCAATGATGACCCTGTATGCAGGACAGCAAAAAAGACACAGATATGTATAGCAGACTTTTGGACTCAGAGGGAGAGGGAGAGGGTGAGATGATTTGGGAGAATGGCATTGAAACATGTATAATATCATATAAGAATCGAATTGCCAGTCTATGTCCGATGCAGGATACGGCACGCTTGGGGCTGGTACACGGGGATGACCCAGAGAGATGTTGTGAGGAGGTGGGTGGGAGGGGGGTTCATGTTTGGGAACGCATGTACACCCGTGGTGGATTCATGTCAATGTATGGCAAAACCAATACAGAATTGTAAAGTAAAATAAAAAATAAATTAAAAAAAAAAAAGACGCAAGCAGCTAAAATAAAGCTAACAGATATGAACAGAGATTTCAGCTGCTGCCCACTGCAGAGGAGAGAGTCTAGAGTTTAACTACTGTAACTAGGATCAAAGCCATAAAGGTTTCAGAGCCCTAAACACAGTGAGATGGTATGTGAAGCCTTAGGAGATGACATTGCCCAGGGCCCTCACTTGTATAATAAGTCTGAAAGGGCTTCATGTTATAATCTCTAATCAGATGATAATGGCCTGCTAGGAAGAGAAAGGTATTAAGAGGGACTAGAAGCCAATTCCACAATGCCATAGGAAGTTAGTCAAGTCTGCTCAGGGAAAAAGGAATACTAGCATGCATAACACATATCCGACATTTCTGATCTAAGAGATCAAAATCATGATTTCTGTACACCCAATAAAGCTAATACAGAGGCCTGTATACCATGGACTCACTTGAGGACATAACCACTTCTCTGTGTTTTAATGTTCCCTGCTTCTGCTCTAAGGTAAATAACCAAGTCTGGGCCAGAACAAAAAGAACTGTTTCAGGGTTTACGTCTCCAAAACCCAACTGTAGGACATATAGTTTTGTCAGACCATTTTTTCTCTTAAAACACATACACACAGTGTATGTGTGTACAGTGAGGTAGATACAGCTACATAGAAATAAACAAGCTTGTGTTTGTGTGTGTATGTGTGCATGTGTGTTTGTTTAGACAATGTTGGCTGCTGTGCAAATAAAGAGAAACATTCAAATTCAAGTTACACACTGAAGGAACAGTTGACAATATCTGTTGTTTAATTGAATGGAGAAAATGAATCAGTTCTATTTAAAGATTTCCCATGTTTTCTTACAGCTTGATTATTACTAAAGAGACAAATAAGAGTTTCTTGTCAATCTGGTCTCCTCTTATTAATCTTTTCCATTCCCTTATTTAGCATGCATCTTAATGCTTTAGTTAATCCTTTTACACTGCTTAGGTTCTGGTAATAAGGAAAATCAGTAACTAAGTCTAACTTGCTTTATATCTTAGAGACTACTTTAGTAGTCTGGGTCTAGAATATATTCATAGTAAATCTGATTTATTATGGTACTATTTGTTTTATTATACATATTTTTTTAACTGAAGAAAGTATCTTGGCTCCTTATTACTTTTGTTGATGGGTATTCTGTTCATCTCAGGGAAGAAAAATCTTTTATAACTAGCTCTATAAATCACTACTCCAGGTTTATTTCAGAACCATTTTTCTAAAAACACTGTTTTACAGCTTCACTTGCTTTTGGCTCAGGACTTCACTTTCTAATAGGTCGTGTAAGGTTCAGGAAACATTTTCCTGTGCTAAAGCAGCAGGCGCGCACTATGCACTGAAAGTCCAAGGCCCATTCATGACCTACGTGACTGGTGAGTTTGGGAAGCTGGGCCCAAGTGGCTCAGTCCCTTCAGAGTTCTTTCCTGGGGTAACTCGTCCATGTCATAAACTGCAGAGAGGCAGGTCCTGCCCCTCAGGGGAAAGCCTGGGGTCATTCAGTAATGCCAAGAGACTAAGTTGGCCTCTGTTGCCTAATCCTGTGGAGGCCAACTGTTGCCATACACCAAAGTCATTTTTTCCAAATGGTCTATCACTGATAAGGCTGAGGTTTTGATCTTCAAAACAAAAAAATCTGTAGGGCCAGCAAACTCAGTATACCATAGGCCTACCAAAAGTTCCCAAGATTTATTTGTAACCTAATCCTGAAAAAAAAAGAAAAGTGAAAGTGTCACTTGCTCAATTGTGTCTGACTCTTTGCAACCCCATGGACTGTAACCCACCAGGCTCCTCTGTCCATGGGATTCTCCAGGTATGAATACTGGAGTGGGCTGCCATGCCCTCTTCCAGGGGATATTTCCAACCCAGGGATCAAACTCAGGTGTCCTGCAATGCAAGCAGATTCTTTACCATTTGAACCACCAGGGAAGCCCAACCTAATTCTATATATGCTTAATCACTTTTAACACCTAAATAAAGTAAAATAAAATACAAAATATTCTAATTCTACATTAGGGCACTTTCAGCATTTTTTTTTTTTTTGCACAAAGTGTAAAGGGTCTTTTAATTATGCATAACACAGACCAAATTTTATTTAAGCCAATAAATTTTTAAGGAATTGCACATGTTCTGATTCTTTCTACTGCTTCACCTTAGTTCCTCCAAAGTCATAATCTTAAAGGTAAGACAGCCCTTTCAAAAAGAAGTTTTGCTCAATCCACAGCTGTCACGTCAATCAGCACAAAATTCTTTCATCTCTTTGATCTCCAGTGGAATACAGACACACTTCAAAATTTCCCACCTAAGGAAAAAGATTGTAATCTTTGGGATCCAATTTCCTGAAGCAATTTATTTTAGGACCATGGTTAGGGTCAGGAGACAGATCTGTTAGTTCTGAATTTGACAGTCTTTAAAAATATATCAAATTCAAATCATATTCACTCCTAAGCTATCACACCTTAGAACAGTACAGATTGTTGAGATATGCCAATATCTAAGATTTTAAAAGTTTGCCTATTACGTTTTTCATAGTTTATTTGGCAGCTCTGTCTTGTAATTCTTTCCCACTGACCTAACAGTTCTATGAGTAAAGGAAACCACACAGTTACTCTATGAAGCATTTCCAACAATGTAGGTTTACAGATAAAGCCCCATCAGGACAAACCTCAAAGGGGCACTTTCAGCATTTAAACTTTGCAGTCTGTAGTTTTCCCCCACAGACAAGACAGACATACATTTTACACAGTTCTTACAGAAATTTGGCTTGACTAGTCTTTTTAAAAACTAATGTTAAATAATTACTATCAGCAAAACTTAATTCTACATATAGAATTATAAAATGTAGGCACTAGGTTTTTTCTTCTCTAATACGTATAGAGGATTCCAACATCTAAAGCAGAAGTCAACAACTCTTGGAGGTTAATGGAGGAAAGAAGGTAGACAGGAAGAGGTGGGGGGAGGGAGACAGTCTGCAGGTCATTCTCCCCCTTCCTTTCTTCCACCCTCTTTCTAAGAAGGTACAGTTTTACGAGGCAATTCAGGTAGAAAGAAAACAACCCTACGATAACCTTAAGGTGTTGCCTTTGGTACTTTTGGCAAAGATGGTCAAATCCTCAACTACAACCTTCTGGTGATTTATGGGATGATTAAAGTTCTGTGAATTTGTATTTGTGCTCAAAAGTTATAAGTTATCTACTTTTCACTTTGCTATTCCATGACAAGTAACACTGATACAGAAAGATAATAATAGTATATGATCCTAAAGCTATTTTTAATACCTTCACCAATAAATTAATAATGGGGTTCATGGTAACAAACATTGGCATTTTACTCTGTAATTACTCATGTGCTGCACATAGTGTACCCCATACCTTAAAAATACCTTGCTAATTCTAACGAAGCACTTCCTGTGAACTCCATTCCTCTAAGCACTGCACATATACCATTATTATCTCTGTTCTACAAATTAGGAAACTGAAACTTAGGAGGTTAAATAACTTGCCCAAAGTCACAACATTAGAAAGTGTCAGATTCACGTCCATAGCTCATGTTCAACTGGTGCTTCTCAGACTCTGAGACACACACAAATCACCCGAATACTTTGATTAAGCTGGCTAAGGACTGGGTCTGACATTTTACATTTCCAAAAGGCACCAATGCTGCTGGTCCACAGACCACACTTTTAGTAATAAATTCTAGACCACTTCACTCTGCTACCCAACTATACACTAGAAGAGGATGATATTTAACTTAGGATCCAGTGACCTAAGCAAAAAGGCGCTTATATCCTAACTCTAAGTACTGAATCAAGGTGCTGCTTTCAGTCTATGTGAAGAGTTTCAATTTACAATGAAGTTCTAGACCCAACTAAAATACACTTGATTTGTGCAATGTCTTTTTTTCTATTCTTAGGACAAAAGCCTATTTCTCCTATTCCCATGCAGATATACAGAAGAAAAACAACTTTTTTTTTTTTTAATTAGGGGGAGTGGGGAGGTAGACAAGCTTTTATGACTTGGCATTTGACTGAACATTACACATAAGAGCAGACACATCATTAAGACACAAAGCTCTTGACTACTCAATTCTCAAATATGCCACAAAAAGCTTCAAAGACAGCTTGTCTCTGGATTTCTCCTGCTCAGCAACTTTTTAAAGGCGGGATTACAAAAAGATATTGTTCCAACTAGTCATGCTTGTCTACTAAAAACAACACACTTCAAGTCCTTACACTTAAAGACACCTCTGACACGAACTGAAATAGACTTACTTGTTTGAAACTAGACCAACATTAAAATATAGTTAATTCCTAATATACTTAAACCTCATTTCTCTTTCTCAAAATCAAGCCATTTCTAAAAATTATCTTGTCTCTCTTGAGGGCTACCCAGGGTTTTCTCTGTTCATGCACTCTATTTGCCTCTTTATGTAATATTTGAATAAATATAATCAAGGAATTTACTAGATTTTGAAATTAAAATCTGGTCTTACGAACCAAATTACCTATAGAACTTTCTCCAACAGGTACCTTTTTTTAAAAAGAGTACTAAAAAAAAAAAAAAAAAAGCACTGCCTTTTAAAATCACCTTTCAACATAAATGTATTCTAATGTTCTTTTTGAAATGTAGAGAAACTACTTGAAAAAATGAGTAGAAGGGACTATTTTTATGGCTTTCCTACCAGCAAATAGGTACAAGTTTGGCAATTAGGCAGATCTGGATTTCTATTCTGGGTTTACATCCACTCTTAGTGACTGTGTGACCTAAGGGCAGGGTTATTTAAATTTGCTATGCTATAATTCTTGGTTTTTCATATAGTAAGCACTCACATAATTATTATTGCAGCAGATATTATAGAACCCTTTATATTATTAAAGAGAAAGTTAAACTTCACGGAATTTATGCAACTTGTCGAAGGTCACATAATAACTGAAAAAAAAAAAAATGAATAAGTCAGCTCTATCTGACTCCAAAGCCCATGACATCTCCTCTGACCCAGGTATTGCATTTCCAATGTAGAGTTATTGATTGCTTAACAGAGATAACAAGTATTTCTCACATGCCAAGTGGATCTTTAATTTTAAAAAGCCTATACCTATACTGTATCACAAATGCCACCTACATCTACAGTACTGGCAGTAAGACAACCAATTATCAAATATCAACTAACTGGATGGGAAAAACATAAAGGTGAATCTCAAGTAAACACACATATATATGTAGCTGAGGACAAAGATGACTGAGAAAATTAGCTATTAGGCCCTCCCAGGTTTCTATTCTAAAAAACATCTGTTGAAGACCCACTATGAGAGCATAGTGCTAGAGTAATGTTTTACCAAACATTATAAGAGGGATTAGAAGAAAGATAAGGACAATTTAAAACAAGAAAAATAAACCAACTTAAACCACAATAAGAATATCTAATAGCTGATGTTTCAAGTGATAGGAGATTTAATGTAATTGCATCTGAGGATATTCACCCTAAGGGCTTTTCTGGTGGCTCAGTGGTAAAAAAAAGCCACGTGCCAACGCAGGAGACTCAGGTTTGATCCATAGGTTGGAGAAAAAAAACAGCAACCCACTCCAGTATCCTTCCCCGGGAAATCCCATGGTCAGAGGAGCCTGGCAGGCTACAGTCCATGGGGGTTACAAAAAAGTCGGGCACGACTTAGCAACTAAACAACAACACACTCACCTAGATACTAAGGCTCGTCTGTACAAAAGTGATAGTGGGTGAGAAAGTGTCTATGGACATGCAAGTGCTCAGTTGTAGACGCCTATCCTCTGTCTTGGAGGCAGTACAAGGTCATGATTCACAGCATGGACCTGAGGTCACAAGGACCTGAGTTTAAGATCTAGCTCCGTCATTAACAGCTGTGTGACTTTAGTCAAGTAACCTCTTTAAGCGTTAGTGACCTCAACTGTCAAATGGGAATAAAAACCACACTTACTCTATACAGTTATTCATTTAACACACTTTCACTGAAGGTATACCTCACCATCTAGCATTGCACTGGGCACTGTGGATAAGGTGGGAAAATACGTGTAATGTGCTTGGCATGTGTCAAGAACAACCCAGGGATTTTTGTCAGTTTTGTCCCCTGCTGTTGCTCAGTACTTAGAACAACGACTGACAAGTAGAAGGCTTTAAATAAATATCTTGCTAAATAGTGAAGAAATTGGTTAGTGCCAGGTGGATCAGAAACTATTCCCTCTGCCACAACCCTTGTTAGACTCAGCCTTCTTGAGAACATACATTATGTAAGCATTCCCGAAGAGGAGAGTGAAAAAGCTGGCTTAAAGCTCAACATTCAGAAAACTAAGATCATGGCATCTGGTCCCATCACTTCATGGCAAATAGATGGGGAAACAGTGGAAACAGTGTCAGACTTTATTTTGGGGGGCTCCAAAATCACTGCAGATGGTGACTGCACCCATGAAATTAAAAGACACTTACTCCTTGGAAGGAAAGTTATGACCAACGTAGATAGCATATTGAAAAGCAGAGACATTACTTTGCCAACAAAGGTCCGCCTAGTCAAGGCTATGGTTTTTCCAGTGGTCATGTACTGATGTGAGAGTTGGACTGTGAAGAAAGCTGAACGCCGAAGAATTGATGCTTTTGAACTGTGGTGTTGGAGAAGACTCTTTAGAGTCCCTTGGACTGCAAGGAGATCCAATGAGTCCATCCTAAAAGAGATCAGTCCTGGGTGTTCATTGGAAGGACTGATGCTGAAGCTGAAACTCCAGTACTTTGGCCACCTGATGCGAAGAGCTGACTCATTGGAAAAGACCCTGTTGCTGGGAGGGATTAGGGGCAGGAGGAGAAGGGGACGAGAGAGGATGAGATGGCTGGATGGCATCATGGACTCGATGGACGTGAGTCTGAGTGAGCTCGGGAGTTGGTGATGGACAGGGAGGCCTGGTGTGCTGCGATTCATGGGGTCGCAAAGAGTTGGACACGACTGAGCGACTGAACTGAACTGAACTGAAGCACTGCCAGAAGTTCAAGTCTCCTCATTTGTTTTTAATAAGATTTAGAAGTCTAGTTCCTAAGACTCTATGTGAGATCTTCTGTCACATATTTATAGTGCTTTTAACTGAACATTCTGTACAATAAAATATTAAAACATACAAAGAAGTCAAGTATGATGCACCTTCATGTATTCATCAATCAGCTTCAACAATAAGCAACACATTTTTCACTGTATTAAAATGTGTTTCCCAAATCTTAGCAAGGTAAGACTTATAAACTACCCATTTGGACGTAACTATTAGTTCCTAGTCTAAGAGAAAGCAGGAGGTATGAGTTTATGCTCTCTCATACAGCTTTGGCTCTTGCATCAGCTCTCTTATAAGATGGCACTGAACAGCAAAAATAAATTTTACTAGCAATGAGCATTCACAGAAAATATAGCAATTAATCCTCTCCTAAGTCCATCCATTCTGCTATTTTGGGTCTTTCTGATAAATTAAAAGCAAATTTCAATGCAATCCAAGTAAGGTTTTTCGTTGTTTTGGTTTTTATTTTAAAGGATCTCTTTAAATTTCAATTTAAAAAAGAACCAACAGGGAAGCCTTGCTACACAAAGATTATGAATGTAATAAATCAGCTCCATGATTTCCCTGGTGGTCTAGTGGTTAAGAGTCTGCTTGCCAATGAGGAAGACACAGGTTCGATCCCTAGTCCAAGAGGATCCCACGTGCCACAGGGCAACTAAGCCAGTGATCCACAACTACTGAGCCCACGTGCCCTAGAGCCTAGGAACCGCAACTACCGAGCCCACATGCCACAGCCAGCAAAGTCCAAGTACCTACAGCCTGTGCTTCACAACAAGACAAGCCACTGCAGTGAGAAGCCTGAGCACCTCAAGAGAGTAGCCCCCGCTCACTAACTAGAGAAAGCCTGCACACAGCAACAAAGACCCAGCACAGCCATGCATACATAAATAAACATTTTTTTTAATTAATAAATAAGTCTGCTCCAAAGACCTTCAGATCAGTATGTCATCTCTTCTCTGAGAAGCTTAAAACACTTCCATAACATCTCTCATTAAAGTGATTCTCAGTTTGCCATGAGCATCCAGGCTTCCCTGGTGGCTCAGAGGGTAAAGAGTCTGCCTGCAATGCAGGAGACCCGGGTTTGATCCCTGAGTCGGAAGATCCCTTGGAGAAGGAAATGGCAATCCACTCCAGTATTCTTGCCTGGAGAATTCCATGGACAGAGGAGCCTGGTGGGCTACAGTCCATGGGGTCACAAAGAGTCGGAGATAACTTGTGCAACTGACTCTTTTCAGTTTGCCATGAAAGGTGACGTGACACTCTAGGTCAGGCCAGGACAAACAACCTCTATACTCACGGTCTCACTTGAGGCCATTATGTGTAAAGTCATGGCAGTCCTCCTTACCGACCCAATCCTCAAAGTTACAGGCACATACTAGGCACTTTTTAATCACTTTACAAATTAATTAGCCATGTATCTAGTTCCATCAAACACAAAAGCATCCATGTGATACAAGTTCCATCAGATTTTTTTTTTTTTTTTTTTTTTGGTAACAGCTACAATGGCTGCTGGAAGCCATCTCATTCCCTTTCCAGGCCTAGATCATGGCCAAGTATAAGCAGGAACAACCAAGACAGGCTCTCCACAACCCTCAATCAGAGGCACACATAGCCATCTTCTCACATGTCCTAGGATAAACACCTACTCAATCTCAGTACAGCACCTTTTTCTAACAACGTGGCCAGCCCTTGAACTAACAGAAACAGAAATTCAGCTGGTAAAATTAAGGTAACAAGCTACACGTCTTTTATAAACACAATAACCTAGGAGACGGTGAGAAACAAGTATTACTCCAATTTCAAGTACAAGAAAATCAAAGTCATATATTCCTCCCTAGGAGAAATGGCCAATAAGATCCTGGAAAACTGCCATCTAAGAACAGAGAGAAAAAAAGATTTCACCACAAGCAAAGGGGGGCCAGGGAACCTCTAAGATTCCCAAGAGTCTATGGTTGTAAGTAGATTTCCCAAAGAGATAAAACTAGTTACCCCAAATTTCAGGTTTCTTCTGACTCAGACCATATGTTCTTACACAACCAGATTGATCTCACTGGCCCTCTCTTGAACCTAAACAAAACCCAGTTGTACATTTAGAGAGGATTTACTGCTCACAGCAACAAAAGTGATTTTCTACTGCACCCACGTGACTTCTTTTCTAATGTTCCTTTTTAAGTTAAGGCAATGAAAGGAGTTCTCCCTTGATGACATGTATACCTCAATTGATGCGCTTTAACATCAAACTAAGAATTACGCTGTTGAGAAGTCCTTGAAATCTGGTATTCTCATAAAACATTCACATTAATTCAAGCAAAACATTAAAGAGCATTACATAATGAGTCATACTAAACTGGCGATGAAAAGAACAACCATTAAGACACCCAGAGCATCAGTTTATCACAAGTTATCATTCACAGCATGAAAATATGTTTTAAGACTAACATCAAAATACTCACTGAGCCCCCAAAGGTACCCTATTCTTCCCTTAAATACACAGCATTTACCAAAGCATTGTTGTATGCAAACACAAAGATTGCTTTCTCTAAAAACAAAACTATAGAACTTCTTTGTTCTTTAGAAGAACAGCCACTAAGTTATCTCTATTGCTGACCTAAAGGCTTAAGGGACCATTTACGGGAAAGAAGGTTGTGTAATTATGTAATTATGTTCTCTCATACAGCCTTGACTCTCACATCAGCTTTCTTACAAGAGCGTGGAGCAAATAAGACAGCACAACAGAGAAAAAATACATATATCTATAAATACCAGCAATGAGCATTCACAGAAAATGTAATAATCTGTATCTCTCTCTTCCCTTCTCTCTTTCTCTCTCTCTCCCTTTCATCCATTCTGCTATTTGGGGTCTTTGTGATAAAAACAAAGTCTCAATGCGGTCCAAGTAGTTTGTGGTTAATTACAAATAATATTTCATATATTAATAAATGGACCATTATTTTTTCACTATTTTAACAGATGCAATTCACAAAAAAGTTTTTAAGATAATGAAGGACAAAAAATACATAACTTTCAACCTAAAACTCTAAACTACTGGGCTAGCTACACATTACAAGAAAGGGTTTTATATATTCATTCTTGTCTGTACAATTTTCCCTAATCTCTAAGAGAGATTATCGTTGATTTTATTACATCACAGAATGTATAATTACTGTTGACAACTGACAAATTTCAAACAGGAAAGAAAAGCTTAATTAATAACAAAGTTCATGGGCTCTGACTTCAGGAATAATAGCATTAGCTGGATGACTAGGGCAAGTTAAAACTTATCTAAATTTTAGTTCCCTTATCTATAAAATGGGAATAATAAGAATATCTACCTCTTGGGGCTCCTGGGCTTCCCTGGAGGCAGAGACAGTAAATGATCTGCCTACAATGCGGGAGATGGCGGGCTGGACTCCCTGGGTAGGGAAGATCCCGGGGAGAAGGGAATGGCAGCCCACTCCAGTATTCTTGCCTGGAGAATTCCATGGGCAGAGGAGCCTGGCGGGCTGTAGTCCATGGGGTCGCAAAACGTCAGACACGACTGAGTGACTAACACTTTCACAGAGACCTCAGGAGATTTTGTGGGATTATACAAGATAATGCACGCTGAAACCTTTGGCATTGTTCCTGACATGGCAAGTACTCTGGAAGTGTTAAATCTCATCGTCCTCTATACTTACCATCACCATTTTGTTGTTGTTCAGTCTCTCAGTGTGTCCAATTCTTTGCGACCCCATGGACTGCAGCACACCAGGCCTCCCTGTCTTTCACCATTTCCCGGAGCTTGCTCAAACCCATGTCCATTGAGTTGAAGATGTCATCCAACCATCTCATCCTCTGTCATCCCCTTCTCTTCCTGCCTTCTATCCCTCACAGCTTCAGGGTCTTTTGCAATGAGTCGGCTCTTTGCATCAGGTGGCTAAAGTATTGGAGCGTCAGCTTCAGCATCAGTACTTCCAATTAATACTCAGGGTTGATTTCCTTTAGGATGGACTGGTTGGATCTCCTTGCAGTCCAAGGGACTCTCAAGAGTCTTCTCCAACACCACAGTTCAAAAGCATCAATTCTTCAGCACTCAGCTTTCTTCACAGTCCAAGTCTCACATCCATAACATCCATACATGACCACTGGAAAAACCACAGCCTTGACTAGACGGACCTTTGTTGGCAAAGTGATGTCTCTGCTTTTTAATACGCCATCTAGGTTTGTCATAGCTTTTCTTCCAAGGAGCAAGCATCTTTTAGTTTCATGACTGCAGTCACCATTGGCAGTGGTTTTGGAGCCCAAGAAAATAAAGGCTGTCACTGTTTGCACTGTTTCCCCATCTATTTGCCATGAAGTGATGGGATCGGATGCCATGATCTTCATTTTTTGAATGTTGAGTTTTCACCTTCATCAAGAAGCTCTTTAGTTCCTCTTCGCTTTCTGTCATAAGGGTGGTACCATCTATCACTATTATTATTTACTTATCAATCACAAATAATATCTTAGGCATTGTACTGGATGCTGGATACTTTATCATAGGTTTTCTCATTTATTTCTTTCAGCAACCTCATAAGGTAGGTACTGTTGTTATTGTTATTATTATTACTATTAACCCCATTTATCAATGAAGAAACTGGATCAGCAAGTAATTTTTCAGGTTCATACAATTAATAAATGGCATTTTTGTTATTGTTGTTTAGTCAATATGTTGTCTCCAACTCTTTGCGAGTTTATGGACTGCCAGGCTCCTCTGTCCCTGGGATTTTCCAAACAGGAATATTGGAATGGGTTGCCATTTTCTTTACCCAGAGATCTTCCCAACCCAGGGATCAAACCCACATCTCCCACATTACAGGCAGATTCTTTCCTGCTGAGCATCAGGGAAAATTATAGTAAATAGCAAAACCAGAACCTGAACCAGAACGTATCTGATAACAAAGCTCCTTAACAGGTATGACATAAGTATTAACAGGTTGAAATTCCTCTAGAATGAGTAATAACAGATTCATTATCCAAAAGACATTATAGGTGACATTCACCTACAAGTAGACTTCTGAATGCTTCAGCCAAAAACAGAAAAACCGAATTCCATCTATAGATTAACTAACTGACCTTTCGTTTTTTTAAAGCTATTTCAGGGATGTGAGTGATGATTTTGATAATATACCACATTTACATAATCCTTTGGTATATAATGTATACCAAATATATACTATACTATATATATATTATATAATATATATATATACAAGTATATACTATAATAAATTGATCTTCACTGTAATCCCATGGATATAGATAGGAACTATCATCTTATTAGATGAGGCAAGTGAAAGGTCACAAATCTGACAAGTAACAGAAGAAGGCCTCAAACCTAAGTCTTCTTGCTCCAAGTACAGAGCAAATTTTTTTACCTCAACATGTAGACAAACAGGTTAATAAATCAAAATCTCAGGTTAAAAACAAATCTCAAAAAAGAGTAACTGCTTCCCTAAAAAGAGTAACAGCTCCCCCCAAAAGGAGTCCACACATCACACTCATTCTCATCCATGATCAAAAGCCTTAAAGACAAAACAGTGTACTGTTCTCCAAATGACAACATTGAAAAGAGAAGGAACGTTAACACTCTTCAAAAAGGATGGCCACGGGACCTAGACGGAAGGCAGAGGATCACAGTCTCCAAGATAGGAAAATAAAATTATTTACCTGTACTAAAGAAAAATAAAGAAAATAAGGTTGAAAACTATACTGAGAAATTTAATGTATATGAGGAAGAACCATCAGAAGTGGTATATATTGGCAGTACTAAAAGACATAGATCCTGCAATCAGAGATTCCAGGGGAGACAGAAAATTATATAATAAATACAAGTTCAAATCATTAACTAAAATACAATGTAGTACACAGAATAAAAGATAATATGCTATGAGTACATGGAAAAGAGAGTAACACTTTAACAAACTGGGTAATCAAGTGATCTGTTGATCTACGGAAAGAAAAAGGAAAAAATAGGAGATGCTTCAAAATACAAGAAAAAGAGTTTCAGAAAGTGTCAGTCTGCTGTAGAAAACTAAGCTCAGTTTCTAATATAGCTGCCACTTACTATGCTTTTCCATTTCCGATGCCCAGTACATGAATCATTTGACCTGTCAATAAACTGACCATCCAAAAATGCACTGCTCACTAAATCCTGCTCATTAAGGGGTGGGCTCCAAGTTACATTTAAATCAAGTTACTCATTCTGTGACTGATAAATTAATGACTAAAGACAGTTCTTACATGGCCATTTTAAAGTAGACTTCTAGAATCATCTGCTAGCTTGAGTTGTACATCTTAACTAAAGACAACAGAAGATCTTACTATAGATCTCCAATATTAAAAGGTCAGGTTTAAGAAAATCAATCAAAAAGCAAAGTTAAGATAGATAAAAGTGAAGTTTGCCAAGAAAAAAGTCAGAGCTAAGCATAGAAAAAAATAGTAAAAACTTTAATCAGGCTGTTACTGAGATATGCTGTAAATATTCACATTCAAGTAATACTTATTTCACCCCAGTAGTCTCAAATTTCAGTGCCAATAAGACAAACTAGGCAAAAAGACAGATTCCACAGGGAATGTGTTCTTATCCTCCAGGCAAGCAAGTCTTAAAATTTGCTGCATACCAACATCACCCAGGTAGTCTAGTAAGAATGTACACTAGTGTGCCTAAAATAGTAGATATTCTGAGAAACACAGAAAAACAAAATTTAAAATAAGCCCACTGCCAGCTAATTCTGATGGTGGTGGGTCATGCTTTGAGAAACAGCACTATTCCAGGCATTATACTAGGTACTCTCAGATGTGTTCTTTTACTTAACCTTCATAAAGATCACAAGACATAGATATTATCCTTACTTTATGAATGAGGAAACAAAAGTCCAGGGGTTAAGATGCCCAAAATTAAACAACTAAAGAGAAAGAAAAAGGACAGAAGAGAAATTTGCTGTATTAGACAGCAACTTGAGAGTAAACTAAAGAAGCTGAAAATCAAATATTCTTAAAATCATTAAAAAATAAAAAGAATAGGAAATCAGAGAGTTTCATTCTCTTGTGTCACTCAAAGACACAAAGATATAAAGGACCAACACTAAAAATTATACACTATTAAATAATTATTTAAAATTATCTCTATAAAAAGAATGTCTATATGCCTATAACTGAGTCACTTTGCTATAGAGCAGAGATTGGCACAACACTGTGAATCAACTATACTTCAATTTTTTTAAAAAATTAAAATTATCTCTGTAGTTGACTACATGTAGGCTGAGGCAGAGAGTAAAAGCACTTTGGTATGAAGTTATCTACGTTTAAAAGTTACTTTCTTTGAACTTTCAGTCATCTTTAACAGGTAAATTAAATACTCACCTATTAAAATTTATTTTGATATAAACTTCTTGGTGATTACACAGAATTATAATTTTGATAAAAAGAATTCAGCCTGTGGCCCAATATATACTAGCTCTCTTAACTGGTAGTACCAACTGACAGAGCATATTAATTAATTAAAGGAAGGAGAAAGTTTCAAAGTATAAGGAAAACGTCTCAGGAGCTGGCTGTAGACACAGTGCTCTGATAACCCTATAAACCTCAGAAACTGAAACGCTTATCAAGCATCCCTGTATGCTCAGTACTGTGCCAGGCCCTGGAAATTCACAGGAAAATAAGACTACATCCTTGTCCTCAAGGAGGCTAAACCAAATGGGAAATAAAATCTAGTAAGAACCAAACTAGGAACTAAATTATGTAATATTACCTAATACCACAGATCAATGAAGGAAATCAGTGAGAAGTAGAGCAATAACAGTAAGTATGAACACCTCTTACATACCAAATACTTTCACACGTTATCTCTTTTAATTCTAAGAATACCTGAGAGGTAGTGTTCAAGGTGAAGAAAGCAAAGTTCAGAGCAGGAAGTCACTTCCCTCAACTCACATAACTAGAAGGTACACTGGGAGGTAAGGCTGAACAGAGATGGGCCGGATAAGACAGGACCACTTGCTAATCTGAGAGAGCTAAGAATCAGTCACTGAAGGGACATTTATTAAGGAAGACTATTATGTCAGTACTGCATAGAACAAATCAAAAGAGGGAAGATCTATAAAAAGATACAGTTGTCTAAGAAACCGCTCTAGAAAGAAGCTGCCCCTCACTGTCAGAGCCAGGCTGGCACTATCAGCTTTGGCTAATTAAGGGAAGGAGAAAATTTCAATGTATAAGGTGTTGGCTGTAGACACAGTGCTAGGAGCTGCCCAACACTCATAGCTAGTGGGTGGTGTCCCCGTTGAAGGTAATTCCACAAGCATCATTGTCAGACAAAGCTATTCTGTGGCAAAGATGGATCAAGACAAAAAATAAAAAAGACCTCTCTGTAACCATGAACACAAAATGTGAACAATGTCCAAGCCACAAAAATGATCAAACATTCCCCATCCTGGCTAACACAGGTGATTGTAGCTTCTTTATCAATCATAGTTGTAGCCTCAATTCATTCCTCATGCCTTCTCAGTTCAGCTCAGTTCAGTTCAGTCGCTCAGTCGTGTCCAACTCTTTGTGACTCCATGAATCGCAGCACACCAGGCCTCCCTGTCCATCACCAACTCCCGGAGTTCACTCAGACTCACGTCCATTGAGTCAGTGATGCCATCCAACCATCTCATCCTCTGTCATCCCCTTTGCCCCCAATCCCTCCCAGCATCAGAGTCTTTTCCAATGAGTCAACTCTTCGCATGAGGTGGCCAAAGTACTGGAGTTTCAGCTTTAGCATCATTCCTTCCAAAGAAATCCCAGGGCTGATCGCCTTCTAGGTAAGATTTAAATCACTGAATCGCCCTGCTTCTTGACAGCATCCAACTCCGAGCAAAGTCTTACTTCCTTGAACCCTCTCCAAATCACTTAACACAAGCCAAATCCTACAACAAATCCCTTCCAACATCCTCTGAGACACCCCACAATTCCCCCACAGTCTGTGAGTTTTCTCATTGCAATGAATTAATAAACCCCACTTCGTTCAATGGCTCATATTTTCCTGGTAGTCTCTGGGTACAGGGGGCACTGACAGAGATGGGAGCCTGTGCTAACCCAGAGGCAGTGGGAACACAGGAAAGAAAGAGACATTTTCAGATAAGAATGAAAAGAACTAGTAACAGACAAAGAAGAAAAAAAATCAAGACATACATCGCCTGGAATACTGAAATATTATGAACTTAGAGTGGATCTAGTTAAATTAGCTCATTTCTCATAGACTATAAAAGATATAGGAAGACAAAAATATTTCGTAGGCAATTTAGAGATTAAACAATAATGATGTCTGGGTTCCAATTCCAAAGGTTCTGATTTAACAGATCTTGAATGTAGCTTGAACATCAGGATGTTTTAAAGCTCCCCAGTGGTTCCAAACGCAAAGTCAAGAGTCACTATCGCAGAGGATGTTCATGACTGGGAGGAAGAAGGAAAAGCAATGGGAAAGGTGAAAAAAAGACCCAAGGAATTACTGGGGCCAAAAGCTAAAACGAAAAATCTGGCTTGAAGACCAAACAGGATTCCAAGATACAGAGCAATGCAAAATGATAAAGGAGGCACTGCTCTTAACAAATGATACACAGAAACCAGATGGGACTGTGAAGATAGGTTTCAGTTCAGTTGCTCAGTCGTGTCCGACTTTTTGCGACCCCATGAATTGCAGCACGCCAGGCCTCCCTGTCCATCACCAACTCCCGGAGTTCACTCAGACTCGCGTCCATCGAGTCCGTGATGCCATCCAGCCATCTCATCCTCTGTCGTCCCCTTCTCCTCCTGCCCCAATCCCTCCCAGCATCAGAGTCTTTTCCAATGAGTCAACTCTTCGCATGAGGTGGCCAAAGTACTGGAGTTTCAGCTTTAGCATCAGTCCTTCTAAAGAACACCTAGGACTGATCTCCTTTAGAATGGACTGGTTGGATCTCCTTACAGTCCAAGGGACTCTCAAGAGTCTTCTCCAACACCACAGTTCAAAACCATTGATTCTTCGGCGCTCAGCCTTCTTCACAGTCCAACTTTCACATCCATACGTGACCACTGGAAAAACCATAGCCTTGACTAGACGGACCTTAGTCAGCAAAGTAATGTCTCTGCTTTTGAATATACTATCTAGGTTGGTCATAACTTTGTGACTGGAAATATGGTCGACTGCTGAAGACAGTATTCGGCATTAGCGAAGTCTTCAGGCGGGAAACTCTCGGTCCTCTGAGAGTGCCTGCATAACAACTACACCTACTACCACAAATAGATGTAACTGTGTAACTAGTGCCTGTTGCAGCTGTATAGAAACAGAAGCAGATAGAGTCCTCCAAGTCACGTTTCCTACCTCGTGTTCCCACACTGCCACCTAGTGGGTCAAAATGGCAAGGAGCTGATTTGAACTGACTGATTTCTAGGTGGCTGTGAACTCATTTGGTTACAAAGCAGATGGAAAACAAGATGAATTCAAGGGTTTAAATCTTAAGGTTTTCCTCTGTTTGTTTAGAGTAGAAGATAGGCTTAAGGCACAGGGTTTCTTTTGGGGGTGTTGAAAATGTGCTAAAATTGTGGAGATGGTTGCGTAACATTTCGATGTACTTAATGCCAATGAATTATACAGTTAAAATGGAAAAAAATGGTCTTTTATGTTATATCACTGAATATATGATATGGTATAAGAATTATATCTCAATAAAGCTGTTACAAAAAAAAAGGAGGAAGAGGCAACAAATACAGGATGATCTGAAGAACAGTAGAAGAGTTTCAAAAGGATGTCAGAAATCATTCAATCCCTTTATTTCAAACCCCCTTCATTTCAAAAAAATTAAAATTGAGGCTCATAGAATTAAATCACTTATGTTACATAGACAGTAAAACCTAAGGCCCCCAAAAGGGCACTATAACCTTATTCAATAGCCTTCTCTTGTCTCCCAGCCCTGAGAACTGATTTTTCTTAAGCTTGGTCCTCAACAGTGCTATCTTTTGCTCAGTAACTTATTACCTGGGGATCTCAGCCACACCAACGACTCCAAATAGCACCACTATCATTACTACTTATGTCATTATTCCAACAATTAAAGCCAAAAACCTGCATTCATCTTTTACTTCTCCCTCGCCTGACAATCAGTCAATGAACTGTATCAACTCTTCTCTCAAAAGGACCTGTTTTATTGCCAGGCGCTCTAACACCCTCCTAACTTAGGCCTTCACTACTTCATACCCAAGTAAAGGAAATCTTCTCTTAACTGGAATCCCCATCTTCAGTCTTTCCACATCTCTCCCCAGTCACATTCACCAAACCAGTTCTCCTGCACAAGTCTTCTCAACTTTTGTACATTTCATATTGCTACTCAAAAATCTTTATGAGCTCCTCAATACCTACAAAATAAAGTTCAAATTATTTCGCCTGGCCATCAAGGCCTTCTGTATTCCATAATCTATTCCAACCTTATTCACTATAACCTTCCATACAAATAACATTCCAATACAGTCAAAATGATCTGCTACAGAATCTATGGGCTTCCCAGGTGGCACGGGTGGTAAAGAACCGCCTGCCAATGCAGAAGACCTAAGAGACACAGGGTCAATCCCTGGGTCAGAAAGATCCCCTGGCAGAGGGCATGACAACCCACTCCAGTATTCTTGCCTGGAGAATCCTATGGGGAGAGGAGCCTGGTGGGCTACAGTCAATAGGGTCACAAAGAGTCAGATACGACTGAAGCAACTGAGCAGACACAGATAGAATCTATATGCGTCTCTCCACTAGTTATACCCCATAGCTATTATCTATTTCACTTATATTTACTATTAATCTGTTTGTCTCCTCACCACCACCACCACCACCACCTCCTGTTTCCTAAAAGTTCTCTCTCAGTTCAGCCTTACCTGCAGGGCTTTAAAGATGTGGCCCGGACATCTGGATATTTTTTAAAAATTCTACAAGTAAATTTTACAAGGAGTGAACACCAATGTTTCATAGACTTTAAGAAAGTCTTCTGTAAAATGGTTAAGTTTTCAGTACCTAAACTATCTAATATCATACGGTCAAAAAATAAAAAACTGTCCAGAGAAACTGTTTCCTAAATATCCAAGCATTCTTTTCTTGATCATCTGTACATCCATCTAATTAACATCTATTTCTTAACAAGAGTAAACACAGTAGTTGAAAAATGCCAACAAGAATTAAATTTTTATATACTTATGAAGTTGATTTGTGAGAAATATCACAACCATTCAAATTAAAAACACAACTTCATACATGCTTGTCCCACATATGATGATTATTTAAATATGAACAGAACATGCTAATGTAAATATCCAGTTTGAAATCCAGCTGCAGAATTATTTCAGGTATCCTAAGTAGCTAGACTTAAGCCAGGTGTACCAATTTCACCCTAGCCCTTGAATTTAAAGATGCAAAGAACGGAGTTAGTTATGGTGAAAAAGAGAGTAGTTGTCAACTCAGACTGAACATTATAAAAACCTGGAGAGTCTTAAAATTTCTATGCTCAAACCATACTCTAAACCAAATAAAACAGAATCTCTGGCTGGGACCCATGCATCAGTATTCTTTTAAAGCTGCTTCCCATGGGTAGACAATGTTGAGAACCTATGAATCAGAAAATCTCTCAGAGGAATCTGAGGCTCACAACAGTTTAGAGACGGAAACAAAGAGGGGGGAGGTCCCAGTTCTCTCATTGATTTATGAATGATTTTTATGTATTAAAGATATATGCCTTTCTGTGTTACAAATATTTCCCTCAGTTTCTTGGCTTCCCATTATAAGACCGTTCTTCTTTCATGAAGCCAAATCTGTTGATCTATCAATCTATCTTTATTCCCTTATGAGATTTCTCTCATCGTTTTTGCCTTGATGGCTAACAACAACAAAACAAACCAGAGAACTTCATAACATTAAAATTTTCAAACAAAGTAATGAATAAAAATCAACATTAATCTAGGACTATAAATGTCCTTAAGTATTTTAAATTGAACATGAATAGCCCATGTGTAAAATAGTAAAATGGCAACAAGCTAACTTTAAAAAGGCAATTTTTTACTGGATTCAGACAAGTAAAGTAATGGTTTTGACAACTTTTACTTTTAAAACAAGATGTCTAAGGTGTTTGTCACATGGGTGAACTGAAAAGGAACAGTTCCGATATATACCTATGCCCCTGGAAAAGCAACCATTTGAGTTCTAAGATCAGAATGTGATATAGAAGAAAAGGTCATTGCAGCCAGTCACATTTATTATTTTCATCCTAGTAAGTAATTATTATAGCAAAAGCTAGGGGGGAAATTAATTGCATAAAATATTTCCTAATAATAAATTCCATTATAAATAGATCAAAGGCACAATTTTTCTCCCATATCATCACAAATCCAACTACCAGTTTCAGACAAGATTTTTTGACTTTCAATGTGAATAACATGATCAACATTATTAATGAGGCACTGTTGGGAATTCCATGGTGACTCAGTGGTTAGGACTCCAGACTGTCACTGCCAAGGGCTCGGGTTCAATCCTTGGTCCGGGAACTAACATCCCACAAGCCTCATGGCATGGCCAAAAAAATAAACAAGGCACTGTTACCATATCAGTTTGCCAGTGCTCTTTCCTTATGGTGAGTTTTATATAGATATTTATGACAAAATTTGATTCTGGTTGGAGTATTTTTGGTTCAAATTCAAAACAAACATTATGGGAAATGTCAGAGGTTGAGAACAGTTTGGAAGGGAGAGTCATGAAGGCGATCACTCAGGGAAAATAATTTTTTTTGTTTAAATATTTCTTTGGGCTTTCCTGGTGGCTCAGACAGTAAAGAATCTGCCTGTAATGCAGGAGACAGGGGTTCAATCCCTGGGTCAGGAACTACTTATTCATTGGTTTGGCTGCATTGGGTCTTTAGTTATGGCACTTGTGATCTTTGCTGTGTCGGTGGGATCTTTCGTTGTGGCACATGGAGTCTCTAGCTGTGATGTGCAGGTCCAGTAGTTCCAGCATGTGAGCTTAGCTGCTCCACCACATGTGGGATCTTCGTTTCCAGACCAAGAATCAAACCTGTATCCCTTGCATTAGCAAGGAGGATTCTTAACCACTGGACCACAAGGGAAGTCCCGATATTAAGCTTTAACAGCTGAAAACCAAGCCCCTCAGTTCAGTTCAGTTGCTCAGTCGTGTCCGACTCTTTGCGACCCCATGAATCGCAGCACGCCAGGCCTCCCTGTCCATCACCAGCTCCCGGAGTTCACTCAGACTCACGTCCATCGAGTCAGTGATGCCATCCAGCCATCTCATCCTCTGTCGTCCCCTTCTCCTCCTGCCCCCAATCCCTCCCAGCATCAGAGTCTTTTCCAGTGAGTCAACTCTTCACATGAGGTAGCCAAAGTATTGGAGTTTCAGCTTCAGCATCATTCCTTCCAAAGAAATCCCAGGGCTGATCTCCTTCAGAATGGACTGGTTGGATCTCCTTGCAGTCCAAGGGACTCTAAGAGTCTTCTCCAACACCACAGTTCAAAAGCATCAATTCTTCGGTGCTCAGCTTTCTTCAGAGTCCAACTCTCACATCCATACATGACTACAACCATAGCCTTGACTAGACGGACTTTAGTCAGCAAAGTAATGTCTCTACTTTTGAATATGCTATCTAGGTTGGTCATAACTTTTCTTCCAAGGAGTAAGTGTCTTTTAATTTCATGGCTGCAATCACCATCTGCAGTGATTTTGGAGCCCCCCCAAAATAAAGTCTGACACTGTTTCCACTGTTTCCCCATCTATTTCCCACGAAGTGATGGGACCAGATACCATGATCTTAGTTTTCTGAATGTTGAGCTTTAAGCCAACTTTTTCACTCTCCTCTTTCACTTTCATCAAGAGGCTTTTCAGTTCCTCTTCACTTTCTGCCATAAGGGTGATGTCATCTGCATATCTGAGGTTATTGATATTTCTCCCAGCAATCTTGATTCCAGCTTGTGCTTCTCCCAGCCCAGCATTTCTCATGATGTACTCTGCATATAAGTTAAATAAACAGGGTGATAATATACAGCCTTGACGTACTCCTTTTCCTATTTGGAACCAGTCTGTTGTTCCACGTCCAGTTCTAACTGTTGCTTCCTGACCTGCATATAGGTTTCTCAAGAGGCAGGTCAGGTCGTCTGGTATTCCCATCTCTTTCAGAATTTTCCAGTTGATTGTGTATGCTGGAAAATGTCTGCATGCTTTTCATCCACTGTCCACCAGAGGGAGCATCACATCTAATCAAGACTGCTTGCAGAACTCCCAAATAGAAAGTAGAAATCATCTAAAACATTGACCTGCAAAAATTTCAGATGTATATATAGCTTTAAAAGTTTAAGAAAATCATAAAATCCCCAAAATAATCTCAAATGTAATATTTATCCAATTATTGGATTGCTGAGAACTTAAAAAGTTTAAAAATACAGAAATCACTGTCTTAATTTAGTGTAAATACAAGTTACACAGATATCTTGAAGTCACATACAGAAAATGTATATTCTGATTCAGTAAGTCTGTGGTGTAGCACAGAACTCTACATTGCTAACAAGCTCCCAGTTGATAGAGATGCTACTGATTCACAGACCACATTCAGCAAGAACTGGATGACAACATATGCTCATTTCCAAACTCATGTGTTTAACTCTTACATCAAGTAAGGAGTGGGGCCCTAAATATGAAATGCAAACATCTGGGCAGATACTCATGAAATTTGGCACCTTGAACTCCCAAATTATGTTGAATCACCTTTACCAGTAAAAGTACTCTGATGAGGTTGGTTTCCCTTTGCCTGAAGAAACTGCAAAGGCCTTCCCTATACCAAGTGCCTTTTTACTGACCCTCTCTGGGAACTACTTTCACCACCTTTGAGAGTTTCTAGATCTAAGGCCAGATTTGAGTCTGGTTGGGCCCCAAGGACAAAGCTAAAAAAATGTGACCCATTTGGAGGTGAATGGCAACCCACTCCAGTGTTCTTACCTGGAGAATCCCAGGGACAGAGGAGCCTGTAAGAGGCCGTCTATGGGGTTGCACAGAGTCGGACACGACTGAAGTGACTTAGCAGCACCAACACACCAAAAGAACTGCAAGATTTTGCCAATTTCTATCAACAATAACTTGGGAAACACATATGGGAAAGGATGCTAAGAGCGCTGTAGTATTGGGTTCAGGGGAAAGATAATCCTTTTGTGTTTTTTTAAATTATTATTTTTTTTTTTGGCTCCAGTAGGTCTTCTTTGCAGCATGTGGGATCTAGTTCCCTGACCAGGGATCGAACCCAGGTCCCCTGCATTGGGAGTTTGGTGTCTTACCCACTGGACCACCAGGGAAATCCCTGGATTTTTTTTTTCAGCTGCTCTGGGCCTCCACTGTGGTGAGTGGGCTTTCTTTAGTTACAGCACGTGGTCTGTCTTGTTGTGGTACAAGGGCTTCTGTTGTGAAACACAGGCTTGAGAGTACGTGAGCTTAGCTTCCCCATGGCATGTAGAATCTTTGTTGCCTGACCAGGGATCAAACCTGCATCCCCAGAATTGGCAGGTGGATTCTTCAACACTGGACCACCGGGGGAAGTCCCAATAATTCTGGATTGAGCTGAATTTATTGATATGAGTGGATTTATTGAAATGGAGCCAAGACTATGAATTCAATAGGTTGGCTCAAGCAGCTGGAAATGACTCTTAACGGTGTGCTTGGTTGGCTGAGAGCTGAACTAAAGGTTGTTGCTATTCAGTGATTCAATCGTGTCCAACTCTTTGCGGTTCTGTGGACTGCAGCGTGCCAGGCTTCCCTGTCCTTCACTCTCTTGGAGTTTGCTCAAACCCATGTCCACTGAGTCGGTGACACCATCCAACCATGTTATCCTCTGTCGTCCCCTTCTCCTCTTGCCCTCAATCTTTCCCAGCATCCGAGTCTTTTCCAACCCAAAGGTGACCTACACTAAATGAAACTACAATGTCAGAAGTTTCATACACTGAGGAGGAAGTTATCTGATGGCTTAGGGAGATCACAATGCTGAACCATGTCCCAGGAAGGATCCAGATAACTTGTCATTTACCAAGCAAAAAGAAATACCTTCAGGAGAGAAGCCCTGGCCTCCCTTAAGAGCTCCATGGTGGCTATTCTCCAGAGGCCAGGAATAAAAGTGTGAACTCCTGCCATCAGACAGGGCTCCCAAAACTGAATGGGGGATAGAGGAGCCCCATGGTAGAAGGGATGACAGTACTCAGTCACCAAAAAGAAGGTGGGAGTAGAAACCATAAAGGCACCCAAAGCAGTAACCAGAAAGATTCGAACTGCAGAGATCTTTGACACAGCCTAACTAATCACTGTGTCCCTAGAACTGAAATAGAAAGGCAATCTACTAAAGTTTTACCTGCTTAATATAAGGAGAAAACTTCTAGGTCTGGCAAACAGAAGTATAAATCACTGAAAAAATAAAGTGCTGCAGTTGTTGAGTCGCTCAGTTGTGTCTGACTTTTTGCAGCCTCCATGGACTGCAGCACATCAGGCTTCCTTGTCCTTCACTATCTCCCAGAGTTTGCTCAAACTCGTGTCCATTGCGGAGAAGGCAATGGCAACCCACTCCAGTACTCTTGCCTGGAGAATCCCAGGGACGGGGGAGCCTGGTGGGCTGCCATCTATGGGGTCACACAGAGTCGGACACAACTGAAGCAACTTAGCAGCATGTCCATTGAGCCAATGATGCCATCCAACCATATCATCCTCTGACCCCCTTTCCTCCCACCAATTCCCAGACTTGAGCCATTTCACAGACCCAGAGCCCCTTGAGAGAAGGGAAGATCAGGTCCTTGAAGAAGAACTCTACCACAGAGTCAAATATGGATAATATAAATTTTCCTCCTAGGCTTCCTAAAAGACATCTACAGTCATTTACAAGGATAACTTTGCACTAGGGAACAGGACATAATGTGGGTGTTGGTGGGGGGTGGGTTACTGGACATTGGCCCAGAACTTAATTCTTGGCCCACAACCAAAATTTGGTCCAATCTCTCAGAAATAGGAGTTTGTGGAAGTCAGAGAATCGACAGGATTTTAGCTCAGATTCATTTCACAGTGGGCTTGGTAAGCCCCCAAATCCACCTTACAGTTACTGTCTCCAGTTCTAGAATGCATATTTGGGAAGGACATCATCAACAACTGTCAGAAGCCCCGCTCATTCCCTAACCCATGCAGTAATGGCTATTATGGTTCAAGAGGAAGCCACTAGACCTGCCTTTACCCTCCCAAACACTGAACCAAAACCAATACTGCATTTCCGGAGGGCGTAATGCTACCATCAGTGGTTTGTGAGAGGCAAAGGTGATGATGCCTCCCGCATCCTCACTTAACTTGCCTATATGGCAATGGAGAAGACAGATGGATCTCAGAGAATGACACTGATTACTGGATATCAAAGTTATAGACTATTGAAAGGAGAATGTGATTCAGCTCTAAGAAGAATGAAATCACCCAAAGATGGGTAAAGAGATTTTGGATACTCTTTCTGGGAGAGGGCTAGTGTTTTCAGTTGTGCAAAGGATAGTTAGGTGGGAGAGTGAGCTTGCACTTGTCTGTTAAGTACAGTTCAGTTCAGTTCAGTTCAGTTCAGTCGCTCAGTCGTGTCCGACTCTTTGCGACCCCATGAATCGCAGCACGCCAGGCCTCCCTGTCCATCACCATCTCCCGGAGTTCACTCAGACTCATGTCCATCGAGTCGGTGATGCCATCCAGCCATCTCATCCTCTGTCATCCCCTTCTCCTCCTGCCCCCAATCCCTCCCAGCATCAGAGTCTTTTCCAATGAGTCAACTCTTCACATGAAGTGGCCAAAGTACTGGAGTTTCAGCTTTAGCATCATTCCTTCCAAAGAAATCCCAGGGCTGATCTCCTTCAGTACAGATAAATGAAGTATGTATAGATGACAAAGGATGACCTGTGGTGGCTTCTGCAGTTTAGCAACATGGCAAACTGGAACCACATTTACAAAAATTCCCTCTGTGTGTGATTCTAGGTGAAGGTTGGCCAAAAAAGGCATGGGTGAGATTTGGAAGGCAGAAGTGCAGCCACTGACATTGTATCCTGACAGTCTGCGTAGGGCGCCGCGCACTGTGGCAGCTTGCGTGCACTGTCACCCATCTAATGGCTCACTGCATGGCTGGGGGCAGCAAGCAAGCTCTTTCCTCCAGCAATTCCCACTGTATCTCTTCCTGGACGTTCTTCAAGGCAAACAGTACTGTGGCAAAGAGCATCAGCAATTTCTGCAGGCCATCGGTGTCACTGAGGGGGAAGGCAACGATAGACACAGGTTCCAGTTGTCCTATTGGTTCCAGTTGGATTCCAATTTGTTCTTCCTCTCTTCCACTTGATACCAGATTATCTTTCCACCAGTTCTGCTGACTTACCAAGTTTTCAGGCCCACTACATAAAGCAGAGGGAACAGCATCTTTTCATATTGTTCATGGGGTTCTCAAGGCAAAAATGCTTAAATGCTTTGCCATCCCCTTCTCCAGTACATGTTTTATCAGAACTCTCCACCATGACCAATTCATGTTGGGTCGCCCTCATGGCATGGCTCATAGTTCCACTGAGTTACACAAGGCTGTGATCCATGTGGTCATTTTGGTTAGAAATATCAATAACCTCACATATGCAGATGACATCACCCTAATGGCAGAAAACAAAGAAGAACTAAAGAGCTTCTTGATGAAGGTGAAAGAGGAGAGTTGAAAAGCTGGCTTAAAACTCAACATTCAAAAAACTAAAATCATAGCATCTGATCCCATCACTTCATGGCAAACAGATGGGGAAAAAATTGGAACCAGTGAGAGACTTTATCTTCTTGGGCTCCAAAATCACTACAGAGAGTAACTGCAGCCATGAAATTAAAAGACACTTGCTCCTTGGAAGAAAAGCTATGACCAACCTGCTAAGTAAGTTGCTTCAGTCGTGTCCAACTCTGTGTGACCCCATAGACGGCAGCTGACCAGGCTCCCCTGTCCCTGGGATTCTCCAGGCAAGAACACTGGAGTGGGCTGCCATTTCCTAGACAGAGTATTAAAAAGCAGAGACATCCTTTGCCAACAAAGGTCCGTCTAGTCAAAGCTGTGGTTTTTCCAGTAGTCATGTACGGATGTGAGAGTTGGACCACAAAGAAGGCCAAGTGCCAAAGAATTGATTCTTTTCAATTGTGGTGCTGGAGAAGGCTCTAGAGAGTTCCTTGGACAGCAAGATGATCAAACAAGTCAATCCTAAAGGAAATCAACCCTGAATATTCATTGTAAGGACTGATGCTGAAGCTGAAGCTCCAATACTTTGGCCACCTGCTGCAGAGCTGACTCATTGGAAAAGACCTTAATACTAGAAAAGATTGAGGGCAGGAGGAGAAGGGGGATGAGATGGTTGGATGGCATCAACTCAATGGACATGAGCTTGCACAAACTCCAGGAGACAGTGAAGAACAGGGAAGCCTGGTATGCTCAGTTCACTGGGTTGCAAAGAGTTGGATGAAACTGAGCGACTGAACAACAACAACAGTATTTTTATCAACGTATCATGTCAACTCTAATCTCTATAATCCTTATCCCCTGTCATTCAAGGATTCTGCTTCTCTGATCAAACCCTAAGTGATATAATCCCTTCCCACAAAAACTGATCAGCCTTAGAGAATAGCCTTGACAGCTGGGAGACACTGGTTGACCATATATATAGTCACCCACTGGGAAAGAACCTGTACAAATGCCCAGAATTTTTTTAACCTAAAACTTTGTGGTATCTCGCTTTTAAATACAACTGGCCAAGAATGAGCAGACACTTAAGGACTCTTTTCCTTTCCTTTTTCCTTTTCATAGAAAATTTCAAACATTCCCCAAACTAGAGAGAACAGTATAATAAAAAACCCATCAACTAGCTTCAGAAATTATCAATACATAACCAATCTTACATAACCTAAACTTCCCAATACCTCCCAATTCCATTACTTTAAACACCAGACAGCCTGTCACACCATCCATTATCTATCTCAGAAAGATAAAGCTTTCGTTGTTTTTAAACTTTTCATTTTGAAATTAATTTGATTTTTATCAGTCTTTTTAGAAGTTGTAAGAAATAGTAAAGAATTTGCAGGTGTCCTTCATAAAGATTCCCCATGTTAGTATCTTACAAAACTAAACAACAATTAACAAAATCAAAATATTAACACTGAATCGATACTTTTATCAAATCTATGGGTTTTATTCAAATTTCATCAGCTGTCCCACAAATGTCCAATTCTTTATCCAGGATCACACTTGCATTTAGTTGCCAGGCTTCCCTGAATTCGAGAGTTCTTCAGTCTCTGCCTGTCATTCACACCCTTGACATTAGTTACTTTGTAGACTCTGTCTCAGTTGGCTTCCCAAGTGGCCCTAATGGTAAAGAATCTGCCTGCCAATGCAGGAGACACAAAGGACACAGTTTTGATCCCTGGGTTGGGAAGATCCCCTGGAGGAGGGCAAGGCAATTCACTCCAGTATTCTTGCCTAGAGAATCCCATGGACAGAAGACCCTGGTGGGCAAAGACTTGGGGTTGCAAAGACTTGGACACAACTGAAGTGACTTAGCATGCATGCACAGCTGGGTTTACTGAAGTCTCCTCAAGACTAAATTCAGGTTACATGTTCTGGCATCTATGTTTCACAAAAGTGATGCTGTGTCCTGTTCAGGGCATATGAAGAAGCACATGATGTCAATTTGTGCTGTTACTGGTGATACTAACATTGATCACCTGTTTAAATAATGCCTGCCAAGTTTTTCCATTGTAAAGTTACTGTATTTTTCCCTTGTACTTAATAAAAAAAAGTTCTTTTGGGTTTTTCCATAAGCAGCTACAGGAAAACCCAAACAACTTGCTGGCTAACCCAGGAAACAAGTTCTAGAAGAAAACATGTGTGAATTGCTTTATCACAAGAAACATTAAAAGACAAGTGATTTTTAACCAGACTTTTAACCAGTGACTTTTCTTTTCAGCCAGAAAGAAAATATTTGCAATATTTATCAAACATAAATCTAATATCTCTAATAGACAAAAAAAATGTTTTAATCTTAGAGGAAAGAAAGAACAAAAGTCTTACAGAAAAATGGGCTAAAGATATATACAGATAATCCACAAAGAGATATCAACATGGCCTTTAAGCATATGAAAAGATGTTTAACTTTACTGATAATACAATTGTTTTTCAGGAAAATGGCTCTTTACTTTAACATACATAAATTTAATAGTACAGGGTATATTGAATTGCAAAATGCAATCACAGGAAGTATACGCAAAATTAGTTACATTTTGTTGACATACAGTAACTTTTTGATACTACAATTTAAATGCAAATCAAAACTACACTAAGATACCACTTCTCACCCATCAGATTAGTAAAAATTCAAAACTCTGACTACATACGAAGTCTGTGAAACTGAGGGAAACAAGCATTCATACAATGCTAGAGGAAACGTAAAATGGTACCACCCTCACCATCATAGGTATTCACACTATGACCTAGCCATCCCACTCCTAGGACTTTACCCCCAGTATACACCTGAAACAATAAGAAAATACCTATGTGCAAGGTTGTTCATGACAGCACTATTCACCACTGCAAAATACTGAAAATCACCTAAATGTCCAAGCATAGGAAAATTAGAAACTATGGTACATTCATAAAATGGAGTATTATGGAGCAAGAAAAAAAGAGTAAGAAAGATCTCTGTAAACATGAAGTGATTTCTGGTAGATTTTTTAAATGAAGAAGGCAAGTGCAAAAGAGCAAATACACTATGCTATCTTTTGTATATGAATGGAAAATAAGACACACACACATTATATGTTTCTCTTTACCAGACAGAGAGAGAGATACACCAGAAAACAATGAAGTTGGTTACCTGCAAGGGGTGGGAGTGGGGAACAGTATGAATATGGGAGGGGTGACATTTCTCTTTTTCATAATTTGCGTTTTGGAAGCATATGAATGTTCATATATTCAAAATACAAAATTAAATCAAAAGGATAAGGGAGAAAAACTAAAACTGAAACCAAAGTAAAACAAATGAATTCAACTGTATTTCTAATGAATACAAATAAATACACTGAAGGCGGGGGAAAAAAAGAATGTAAAACGAATACAATATTTAATGATATATTCTCAGCCTCTGGCAGAGTAGAAGGAAAGGGGAAATCGCAAACAAATTCCATACTGGTCCTTTTGGTAACAATGTGGGCAAAGCAATTCTGAAACAATTTTAGATGATATACAGAATTGAGCAAATGAGTAAATATGCTGAGGCTTTCAAGGGTCAGAGTTCTTACTGAGGAAGAAAGGATTATGGAATGAAGAAAAGTAAAAAGAACCCTGTGGAGACAAATCTGAATTGAAAGTACTGATGTGAACTCGTGACTTCTGAAATACATATTCTAAAATACGTATTATATGTTGTATGTGTGTGCCCAGTCATGTCTGATTCTTTTCGACCCCATGGATTGCAGCCTGCCAGGCTCCTCTGTCCATGGAATTTTTCCAGGCAAGAATACTGGAGTGGGCTGCCATTTCCTACTCCACCAGATCTTCCCAACCCAGGGATTGAACCCACGTCTCCTGCATTGGCAGGTGGATTCTTCACCACTAGCGCCACCTGAGAAGCCCATATGTGTGTACATATATGCATATTTGCACAAACCTGCATACTTCCTAAACCCTGTCTTCTGCAAAAGTCAAAGAGCAAAGACATTCTTCAGCTACAAGAATTCAAAAGTAGAAACCAAAGCTGATTGAAATTTTCTTTTTCAGCCATCATGTCTTCACAAACATTTTTTTTGTTTACATATGTATATACATACATATTTTTTTATAAAGAAAGGGACTGTAGTTTAGTCGCTAAGTCATGTCTGACACTTTTGTGACCCCATGGACAGTAGCCCACCAGGCTCCTCTGTCCACAGAATTTTCCAGGCAAGAATACTTGAGTGGGTTGCCATTTCTTTCTCCTCCGAATGCAACTTAAAAAAAAAAGCAGACAAAAACTGGCAAGCATTTCAAAATCATCTTCATCCAAGCAATACCACCCTTTTACAATTCCAAAGGAAACAAAGATTCTCTCAAAGTTTATTCAAATCTCTAATTACAAAAAATGATACAAGCTTTGAAAAATACAAAATATATTAAGGACCAAGGGATATCTTCCCCCCACTCCAAGTCTCATTCTCCAGAAGTAATTGTAACAGAATGCTCGGATGTTTTTCCAGAACTTTTCTACATACAAGCACATATACAAAAAGATTTTCAAATACATACATTGTTCTACAACTTTATTTACCCAGTAATGTGTTATTGACATCCATCCACATCTATAGAAACAGATCCACTTCAGTCTTAACAGCCACATGCTGTTCTACAATATGGCTGCAGCATAATTTAAGCAGTCCCTATTAATGGACATTAAAATTCTCTCTCCCTTTCCTTTCATCACCAAATTGCTATGCTAAGCATCCTTGTGCAACCAATGTTATTTTTATTTGTCAGAATCCCCTAAAATAGAGTCAAAGAAACCACAGTGCTCAATTTTGCTAGGTACTACCAAATTGCCCTCCAAAGGAGGACACCCATTCACAGTCTACAAAGGTATAAAAGCTCTCTAGTCCCTATCTGTGCTTATAAGGAACATAATGGACACTTTTTTAGAGTCACTATGAGAATTAAGTGAAGCAGTACATAAGGTAAAGTGCTTAAAATCATGCCTGTCACTGCTTAGTGTGTGCTAAGTCACTTCAGTCGTGTCCAACTCTTTGCAATCCTGTGGACAGCAGGCCTCCAGGGTCCTCTGTCCATGGGATTTCCCAGGCAAGAATACTGGAGTGGGATGCCATTTCCTTCTCTAGGGGATCTTCCCAATCCAGGAAATGAACCCACATCTCTTATGTCTCCAGCACTGGTAGGCGGGTTCTTTACCACTAGCACACCCTGGGAAGCCCCTGCCATTCATTGCTTAGTAAATGATAGTAAATATTACCTACTGAATAATAATTTTCAATCACCATATATTGTGGTAACAAGTAAGTGGAAAATGGCTCTTATTTTCCTTTGAAAATCAAGGTTAATCACCATCCAAATCCTTTGACTCTTAAATAACCAGAACCAGCCAGAGTGAGAAGTGAGTCATCTTAACAGACAGGCACTAACTCTATACTTTAGTTCCTGATCCCAATATATCCTGGCAGATTATGCGAAAACCAAAGCAAAGTATTATTCGTGGTTCACAACAACCATTAAAGAAGAAACCCCAGACTTTCCAAATGTTACAAAACATGTACGGTGTTTTACAACACAGGCTCTCAAAGGATAGTCCAGGGATTCAGAAGCCCTTTCAGCAGGCCCACAAGGTCAAAACTATTTTGATAATAAGACATTTCTTGCTGTTTTCTT
This sequence comes from Oryx dammah, assembly GCF_014754425.2. Classification (NCBI taxonomy): domain Eukaryota; kingdom Metazoa; phylum Chordata; class Mammalia; order Artiodactyla; family Bovidae; genus Oryx; species Oryx dammah. Next base: position 49,654,353 of record NW_024070205.1, read on the forward strand.
CTCTTCCTCTCATAGTATACAGTGGAGTCTTCTAGAGGCTAAATGACGTGTGATTTTATAATACACTAAATGCAGGAGCAGTGATGAGAATCTGCAGGTCTTCTACGAAGCCAGACATTAAAGAGATATTCAAAAATGTAAAACAAGCAAGTTTTCTCAGTAAGTTTTCTTTTGTTTTGAAAATATAGTCTACTTCATTAAAATCCTTGTCAAAATGTAATTATTTATTATGTCTAAATCCTGCCATCCCTTGGTATCTGCTGTGGACTGGTTTCAAGACCCCGTCAATATTAAAAGCCACAGATACTCAAGTCCCTTATGTAAAATGGCATCTTATTTGCACAGAACCTATACACATCCTTTCATATATTTTAAATCATCTGTAGAATCTAATACGATGTAAATGTATGTTAGGCAAGAATACTGGAGTGGGTTGCCAATCTCTTCTCCAGAGGTTCCCCACCCAGAGATCAAAGCCAAGTGTCCTGCATTGCAAGTGTATTCTTTACCATCTGAGCCACCAGGGAACCCCCATAAATGTATGGAAATAGTTGTAAATAAAAGTTAAATGGTCTGTAAATAGTTGCCTTCACGCTGAAAATTCAAGTTTTGCTTTTAGGAACTTTCTGGAATCTTTCTGTCCCCTGAAGATTTTTGATCCATGGATGGCCAACTGTACATAATTTCAAAACTGATCCATTTAGTTTTTTAAGCAGTAAAATTAACAAATATAACCACATTATTTATGTAGTCATGGTTTCCTTTATACCTCTTCAGAGTCCTAAGTACATTTTTTTAAAAACCCTTTTAGGAAATCTTTATAATTTTTAAGAGAGTAAAGGAGTCCTGAGACTGAAGTTTAAGAACCACGTCTATGAAATCAGCTGCTTCAAATGACAGCATAAATCAAGAGCAGTCAACCCACGGGTATTAACTAGCCCATTGCTTCATTTCTCTCTCTGTGAAGGTCAGAGGCAACCTTGAGAGGAACACCATGCCCTCACAGAAGATTTCATACGGTCTCAAGCGATGCAGTCCAGGTAGAAAAGGCAAATCCAAGTGCAGGGAAAAACACGAGTGTTCCAATGAGAACAAATCAGTGATCCCTTCATGACAAAAGGGTCTAAAATAAAAACCCAACCCAGCTGCCCAGCTGGCTGTCCCCAGACGTGTGCTGCCGTGTGGGGAACTCAGGATCCCTTACAAACTGTTACAGTACAAGCCACGATGGCCACGGTGAGAGGAAGTCTGCACTGCTGAGGTCCAGGCACCAGCCTCCATCCCTGTCTCCACGGTCGCTCTGTTCTTGAGCCCTTGAACAAAGCACCAGGCTCTCTGAAGAAGGAGAACTCACTGCTATCCACAAAGCAGGTCATGCTGTCTGATTAAGAACGTCCTCTGCTGTGGCATTCACATGGACCAAATGTTTTCAGGCTCAGGGCTCTGACATACAGCCCTTCCCCAAACCTCCTTGCAGAAGAAAAGGAAGAAGCAAAAGAAACAGGGATTATAACTCCCACTTAAAACAAGAAAAATGGAAGTCATATCCAACGAGACCTTTCCCAACCCACCTCATTATCATTCCTTCTACTTTATTTATTCCAAGTCCTTGACCCACCAGTAAACCCATTAGCCCTTGTCCAGGAATCTGCAAATGCTGATTTCAAGGCATCTCTCAAGGTTTCATGACCCTTGAGAGGATTTCGCTATCTTTCCACCTTCCAAGCTCATGCCCTCAGGAAGAGTCTACAACACTGCAGCAGTTCACTTGCACTTGCTGCTGGTATATTTCAGAAAACCAGCCGTAAACCCAGAGAATGCCTTTGATACACTATTTGAACACTGCCTGGGTTCAATCCCTGGTCCAGAAATTGAGATCCTGCAAGCCTTGCAGCACGGCACATCCCCTCCCACACCCCAAAAATAAAAATTAACATCACAAAGAAGCATGGTTGAGACAGCAACTTTCCAGCAATAACCAGTTCCCCAAGCAGTTGGGCCCCTTGTCAGGGTGCTGGTAATACACGCTGCAAAACCCAGAGCTACCAGGCAGCATCAGAGGCCACGGACTCCCAGAGTGCCACCTCCAACTACTTCTGCAGTGCAATTTTAACCGTGGAACTCCCCTGGCTCCCGCCCATTGTCAGAGCTGGGTTTCCTCCAGACTTTAAAAGAATGCTGAGAACTCCCCAATACTAGTTCATGAAATACCTTTTTTTTTAAATTTAAATCATTACACTTTTTGTTAATAGGAAAAATAAGTGATAGCAGTAACGGAATTGTATGGTAAATCAAGAAGCACCCCACATACGAAGGGCTGGGTTTGTGTAGTTTATTTTGGAAAATGGACGATTTCATCTGTCTTATGACTCAAGTTTAGCTCTGATAATTTAATTAATAATTGGTCATACTGTATTTATTACAAAACTTTTCTAATCCAACTACAAAATAACTTGGCAGTCTGGTTTTATCTGTAAGATGCCCCACATCTTCCCCAATAATGCTGTAGGGTTTAATAAAGTGAAAATTCTCTGTTTTGGACTGCATTCAAACTCTAGATACACCCCCCCAAAGGATTGAACAGGAGGAAAAGCCCAGCTTTCTAACTCGCTTGAATAAGAATTAAAGATCTATACCTTTCAGTGCTGAAGCCTTCAGCATTTCATTACTTGAAAGGAATGAACTGTTTTCAACCACACATTTTACAGAAATGTCAAGGTGTTCTCAACGAATTGTTGTTGTTACTGTGATCATTACTTTAGGAAGCAAGAAATAAAATACAATTAAGTAACTTTAAAATATGAAATTAAATAAATTCCTCAATTATGAACCAAATAAGGACATAACAGTATTAATGGTCAAGCTATTGACTTAAGCTGTGCACTTAACCCCTCACCTCCACCATCCCAATCCCAGCTTAATGGGTCTGGAAAAGAAGTCCTGGGAAAAAAATCATCCTGCCTATCTCAAACAGAGCTTTTCTCCTTGACCTATAATAGTTCAATAACAATTTTTTCTTGAATACAATTCCTATAACTGTGCATACATATTATATTAACACATTTTCATAAATTGCTGTCGCATAGCTCTTTACATTGGTTCAATGCGTCCAGGCTTATAAAACATTTTCACATAAATTCTTGCCTCTAGATAGATGGTTAAGAATTAGAGCTGCCTGCACGGTTATTAAAAGCAAAGCACACTATGGAACCTCAATAACCTATGCTCCTACTGTACAGTGCCTGCGTGTGCTAAGTCGCTGCAGTCGTGTCCGACACTATGCGACCCTATGGACTGTAGCCTGCCAGGTTCCTCTGTCCATGGAATTCTCCAGACAAGAATACTGAAATGGGTAGCCATGCCCTCCTCCAGGGGATCTTCCCGACCCAGGGATCGAACCCAGGTCTCCTACGTCTCTATTGGCAGGCGGGTTCTTTACCGCTAGCGCCCCCTGGGAAGCATCTCAATTTCAGCCCTTCTGATACACTGTAGTTAATCATCTCACTCACTTATCCGCTCCTTAAGGATTCTTAAGCATGTACCGTTCAACACGCCCAACAGAATCTGGACCACAGGAAGTGCTCCGTAAACACCAAGAGTCTTCCGCCTCCTGCAAGCTCAGTACTTTCCTGGCTAGGCCTCCGCTATGATCCAGATTTACACCATCCCTGCTCCCACTCATCCCTACCTCCGCCAACTGTGGTTTCCGCAACTGCACCAACGAAGCTTATACCCCAGGACGCAGACTTTCTTACTCCCCAGCAAAACTACCCACGACTAAACACTTCCTCTTAAGTCTGCCCACCGGCTCTCCCCAACCCATCCTGCAGCGGGTCCAGCTCTGCCCTGCACAGCTACAGGCGATGAGCCTGGGGTCCCTTCAGCCACCCGCCGCGGCAGTTCAGGCGACGGCCAGGCGGAGCCCGTCTGCCGCGAGGTGCCCTCGGGGAGCCGCGCGTCTAAGCGAAGTGCGGGACTGGGCATCTGGGCAACACCGCGAAGATCTAGTGCAGCCACGGCCCGGGAGAGTCCGGGGAGAACTGCCCCGCTGCGTCCCCGGCATACTGGACCCCGCGCTGTTTTGGACTCGGGCGAGGGCGATACGTACCCGAGAAGGCAGCGGTCGCAGACGACTCCACGACTCCCCTTGCTCACCGTGTACGCCAAAGGATCTGAGCGGAAAAGCAGTTCTCCTGGCCGCAGCGGTGCCAACGCGCGCAGCCCGTTTCCCCTGTCGGTGGTGCTGAACTTTTCCACCTTAGATGGTTCCATCCTTGCCGAGATCGGACACCTCTGCGTCTGCCGGGATTGGCAGCTAGGGTCTCGTGGGCCACCGGAGCCGCGCGCCTGCGCTCTGCCCGCACGTACGCCCGAGGGGCGGGGCGGGCGCGTGCGGCCTCTGAGCATGCCCAGATAGGGTCCCTTCAAGGCTGGGCGCGCCAGCCAGGGAGAGGGGGTGAGGGCTGTCGTTTGTGCGCTCTTGACCGTTGGTTCCTAAGGCGGCGCTGCAAGGAGAGGCGGTTTTTTCCCCCGCTAACATTTTATTATGATCATTTTTCAAGGCAGACAGAAAGTTGAGCACAGTGCAGTGAACACCTGATACCCTCCACCTGGATCACACAGTTCTTAGCATTTTGCAGTTTCTGCTCATTTTCTCCCGCTATATATGTATGTTTATAATAGTGATTCAAACACTTCAAAGTAAGCTATGTTGAACCATTTGAAAATTGCAGACATCATAACGTTTCACAACTCTTTACATCATGACATGTCATAAGTACTGTGACATGCATTTCCGCAGAATAACAGTATTCTGTAAAACAACAATATCATCAAGAAGCACAAGCTGGAATCAAGATTGCCGGGAGAAATATCAACAACCTCATATATGCAGATGACACCACCCTTATGGCAGAAAGTGAAGAGGAACTCAAAAGCCTCTTGATGAAAGTGAAAGAGGAGAGTGAAAAAGTTGGCTTAAAATTCAACATTCAGAAAACGAAGGTCATGTCATCCGGTCCCATCACTTCATGGGAAATAGATAGGGAAATAGTGGAAACAGTGTCAGAGTTTATATTTTGGGGGCTCCAAAATCACTGCAGATGGTGATTGCAGCCATGAAATTAAAAGACGCTTACTCCTTGGAAGGAAAGTTATGACCAACCTAGATAACATATTCAAAAGCAGAGACATTATTTTGCCAATAAAGTTCTGTCTAGTCAAGGCTATGGTTTTTCCAGTGGTCATGTATGGATGTGAGAGTTGGACTGTGAAGAAAGCTGAGTGTGGTACTGGAGTATTTGCACTGGTATTTGAACTGTGGTATTGGAGAAGACTCTTGAGAGTCCCTTGGACTGCAAGGAGATCCAACCAGTCCATCCTAAAGAAGATCAGTCCTGGGTGTTCTTTGGAAGGAATGATGCTAAAGCTGAAACTCCAGTACTTTGGCCACCTCATGTGAAGAGCTGACTCATTGAAAAAGACTGATGCTGGGAGGGATTGGGGGCAGGAGGAGAAGGGGACAACAGAGGATGAGATGGCTGGATGGCATCACCAACTCAATGGATGTGAGTTTGAGTGAACTCCAGGAGTTGGTGATGGACAGGGAGGCCTGGCATGCTGCAATTCATGGGGTCGCAAAGGGTTGGACACAACTGAGCAACTGAACTGAACTGGAGAAAATTATTCTGATTGAGAGAGTAGCACTGCCATATATAAAACAGATAACTAATGGGAAACTGTTATATTGCACACGGAGCTCAGTTCTCTCCTCTGTGATGACCTTGAAGTGTCGGATGGGGATTATGGGTGGGAGGGAGGCTCAAAAGGAAAGTATATATGTATAAATATAGCTAATTCTTGCTATTTGTTGGATTCACGTCGTGTTGTTTCAGCAGAAACTAATGCAACATTGTAAAGCAATTATATTTCAAATTTAAATAAATTAAAAAACTGAAGCCAAGAGGTTGTCTGTCCATTCTCCTTTGGAAGATAATAGGTAATGATCATCATAATAGGTAATGATACCTATTATATGACCTTGCCTGGTCTATTCAACTTCTGAGCCTCAGTTTCTGCATCAAAAAATGGGGGAAATAATACTGCTTCCCACGCAGTGCTATTGTGGAGATTTAGTTAGAACAAGTCAAATAGCAGTGTTGGCACATAACATTTAATATGTATGTCAGTTACAACTATGATCATTATTATTTGTGGTTATTTTCAATCACTTTAAAATTATATAAAAATAAAGATACTCCAAATTTAAAAAATTTATTCTGCGAATTCCCTGGTGTTCCAGTAGTTAAGACTCTGTACTTTCACTGCCGAGGGTGTGGGTTCAATCCCTGGTCCAGGAACTAAGAACTCACAAGACATGCAACCAAAAAAAAGTATTCTATAATAGCAAGCAAAAAGCATATTCACTTTAAGAATGGCTTTGGTAACTTTTTCTTCATAAAACAGGACTGCATTTTCTTTTTCATGACAGTGACTCTTTAAAGATTCTAAGCTAGGATTCTTGTTAAAATGGCCCGCATTCTGTACTTGCCTGTTATTTTCTCCTAGTGTCATTTCCTTTGTTCCGCAGTTCCCTGCATGCCCTATAAAATTCAGGCTAGATCTAGATGTTAGAAAATAGAGGTTTGACTTGATTCAAGTTTAAGTGTTTTTTAGTAAAACTTCACACTGCAAATTATAGATTGTTCACTTCATGCTGCATCAGATCATATCAGAGCGTGCATAATATCAAGTTGTTTGCTACTAATAAAATTAAGTTTGATCAGCTGGTAAAAGTGGGGGCTGCTAAAACTCTTCCTTATAAATGTACCTTTTACCTTTGCTATCAGTAAGTAAATTTTGAGGTAATATTCTCGCACCCTAAGAATAGCTTGACTTTCACAACCTTGAGAGGCAAACTTCTGGCACTTCCTAACGTAGTCTAGCAGTGGCTGTGCTGTAGTGGAAAGAGCTGTGGGTAAGGATTTCAAACCATGACTCTGAGTCCCAGTTCTGCTGTGTGAGCTCTGGCGACTTTTCCAAGCCTGTTTAGTAAGGTTATAATGAAGATTATAATATCTTACAAAGTGATGAGAAGAAATCCTAGGAAAGTATTTTTAAAAATCTTTAATTCACCTTACAAATATAGGGAGTCGTTATTCTGAGGTAAATCTTTTACATTTATAAGTTTAGGTTAATGCCTGAGCATTCATCAACACTGCTGGTATAATCATCTCATACCAGTACTTAGCATTAAGCATGATACATAGAAGCAACTCACAAACCTTTTACTGAACTAAATAACATGTCATAAGGAGTTCCAGAGAACCGGGGGCTAACTGTACCATAGAATATTCCCTGTCACTAAAGCATGTGGAGTTCTCAAGAGAAACAAGATGCTGGGTTCCATACTCAGAGATGAGATGACTTAGTCCTTCCTTTCTGGGATGTGGTTCCAGCTACCCAGACATGACCCCTTTTCCTCTAATGTATGACTTGTTCCCCTTCCCTCTGATGCAGAGAGTCATCTGCCCCACATCTTAGAGGAATATCCTGTTCCTGCAGTCTCATTTTTTCCTAGTATGTGCATATATAAGTTTCTCATTTCCCACTGGTTGGGACTTGGCTGGTGGTGAGCCATCACCTCCCATGAAGAAAAAAGCAATATCCCAGACAATGATGCAATAAGAAAGGAAGAGCCCTACACTTCCAACTGTTCACCTAACTGGACATTTCCATGGAAGAGACAACTTGGTTAAATGACTCTTATTTTGGTCTGTGTTAAAGAGAGAAAACCAATGTCACTACATCACAGCCTCTTTAGTATCTAAAGTGCAATACCTGGGCTCTGCCCAACTGGCCTTCCCATGCAGAGTTATGGAGGCACTTTTTGCTAATACATACTTCTATTTTTCTTTGTCCCCTGCTCTCGTTCATTGTTCAGGAGCAACAGGAGCCAGGGCAGGCAAGAGATGCCTGGAACAAGTATCAGATACTTTCACAAGAGCCAAGGGAAGTTAGGAACTCTCATCAAGCTGCCTATACCACAAGAGGTCATCTATGCTTCCAGAAAAGCTCAGTGTCCAAGAGGCTATGCACAAGAGATCTCTGTTTCGGCCCATACATGGCAACATGGAGTCAAAATTTTTATCTCAGAAGCAAATGCTGGGCATCAGAAAGATAGCTACAAAGCAAAAAACATGGGCACAGTTTCAGGGGTGCAAACTTCCATCTTCCTGCAACCTTAAATAATGCATTCCTCATAATTAGCATGCAGAGATTTGACAGATGAATGAATGGCAGGGCTCAGTCCCTATTCTTGTGGGTTGTTTCATGAAACTGAGTGTGATGCTGTGTGCCTGTGAGCAGTACACTGGCAAGAGAAGGCATGGGCTCCTCAATTGAAGGTTTAAGGCTCAGAAAGAATGTAGGATTTAAGTTTTGGGGATTCTTTGTTGTTTGGGGGTATTTTTGGCTGCACTGGGTCTTTACTGCAGCACAAGGGGCTCTTTGTTGGGACCACTTGGGCTTTTACAGTTGTGGCGCAAAGGTTTAGTTGCTCTGTGGCATGTGGGATCTTAGTTCCCCAGCCAAGGACTGAACCCACATCCCCTGCATTGCCACGTGGATTCTTAATCACTGGACTACCAGGGAAGTCCAAGAATTTCAGTTATTGAGATGCTATGTGAAGCCAAGATAATTCAATGTTGAGCCACAGAATGTAAAGTTGGAATGAGTTCAATAATTCCTGAATTGAGTTTAGAGTACTGAGCCTAGTGTTGAGGATCTTTGGGACCCTACTGTGAACAAAAAGAGGGTTTCGAGAATTGGGAAGTAGCCTACCCCCTGAAAAGCATCTTTTTTACCAAATAGGTCACCCACTGTCCCATGCTTGACCAGTGGACACAGACTAAGGAAACTTCATACTCAGAGTCCTTCACTTAAAAGCCCCTTTCCAAGGCTCTTAGTTTTCCTCAATGAACAAAGGAAGGAAGCAGGAGTCTCAGGCACATAGAAGCCATGGAGTACTGGGGGTCATCCTCTATTTCCTGGTGGCAGTCTTGAGACTGTCAGCAGTCCCTCCACATCCACATCTTCGATCCCAAGGAGAAAAGGCTAAATGAGTCACAGCTTGGGATCACTATGATCCAGACTTCACTCACCAGTCCAAGACCAACCTGGCAGAGACAGGGTTCAGGGAATGGGGAGGACCAGGTACTTCATGGAACTGGACCTGGGGCAGTGTGGAGGGAGATCAAAGGGCTGGAGCCCCAAGGGGCTCGCCTTCAGGTGAGAAGCACAGCCAGTACAAAATAATGCAGAGGAAGTCAGAGACATGGAATCACCAATTAGTTAAGAGAATGAAAGAAAAAAATTCAAACTACTGCTAATGAAAAAAAAAAAAAACATTTTAGGCAACCATGTTAGAGGGAAGACTGAATTATCTTTTCACCCTCGCTATAGAAATTGATAATGTTATATTATGATATTATAATATAAACTTGTTCTCTGGGCTCAGGATTAGTTTGCGGTAACATGGCTAATGCCCAATTGTGGATGTGTCTGGTGATGGAAGTAAAGTTTGATGCTGTAAGGAACAATATTGCATAGGAACCTGGAATGTTAGGTCCATGAATCAAACAGGAGGTCAAACAGGAGATGGCAAGAGTGAACACCAACATTTCAGGAATCAGCAAACTAAAATGGACTGGAATGGGCAAATTTAATTCAGATGACCATTATATCTACTACAGTGGGCAAGAATCCCTTAGAAGAAATGGAGTAGCCCCTCATAGTAAACAAAAAATCCAAAATGCAGTACTTGGGTGCAATCTCAAAAATGACAGAATGATCTCTGTTCATTTCCAAGGCAAACCACAGAGTATCACAGTAATCCAAGTCTATGCCCCAACCACTAATGCCAAAGAAGCTGAAGTTGAATGGTTCTATGAGGACCTATAATACCTTCTAGAACTAACACCAAAAGAAGATATCCTTTTCATCATAGTGGACTGGAATGCAAAAGTAGGAAATCAAGAGATACCTGGAGTAACAGGCAAGTTTGGCCTTGGAGTACAAAATGAAATAGAGCAAAGGCTAATAAAGTTTTTCTCAAGAGAACACACTGGTCATAGCAAACACCTTCTTCCAACAAAACAAGAGACAACTCTACACATGGACATCACCAGATGGTCAATGCTGAAATCAGATTGATTATATTCTTTGCAGCCAAAGATGGAGAAACTCTATACAGTCAGCAAAAACAATACCAGGAGCTGACTGTGGCTTAGACCATGAACTCCTAATTGCCAAATTCAGACTTAAATTGAAGAAAGTAGGAAAACCACTAGGTAACTCAGTTATGACCTAAATCAAATGCCTTATGATTGTACAGTGTGAGTGACAAATAGATTCAAGGGATTAGATCCGAGATTGCCTGAAGAACTATGGACAGAGGTTCATGACATTGTACAGGAGGCAGTGATCAAGACCATCCCCAATAAAAAGAAATGCAAAAAGGCAAAATGGTTGTCTGAGGAGGCCTTAAATAGCTGAGAAAAGAAGAGAAGTGAAAGACAAAGGAGAAACGGTATGGACCTAATGGAAGCAGAAGATATTAAGAAGAGGTGGCAAGAATATAGAGAACTATACAAAAAAGATCTTAATGACCCAGATAACCACAGTGGTGTAATCACTAACCTAGAGCCAGACATCCTGGAAGGCAAAGGCAAGTGGGCCTTAGGAAGCATCAGTACAAACAAAGCTAGTGAAGGGGATGGAATTCCAGGTGAGCTACTTCAAGTTCTAAAAGGCGCTGTTAAAGTGCTACACTCAATATGCCAGCAAATTTGTAAAACTCAGCAGTGGCCACAGGACTGGAAATGGTCAGTTTTCATTCCAATCCCAAAGAAAGGCAACGCAAAGAATGTTCCAACTACCACACAATTGCACTCATCTCATATGCTAGCAAAGTAATGCTCAAAATTTTCCAAGCAAGGCTACAAGAGTACGTGGACTGAGAACTTCCAGAGGTTCAAGCTGGATTTAGAAAAGGGAGAGGAAGCAAAGATCAAATTACCAATATCCGTTGGATCATCAAAAAAGCAAGAGAGTTCCAGAAAAACATCTACTTCTGCTTTATTGACTACACCAAAGCCTTTGACTGTGTGGATCACAACAAACTGTGGAAAATTCTTCAAGAGAAGGGAATGCCAGACTACCTTACTCACCTATTCAGAAATCTGTATGCAGGTCAAGAAGCAACAGTTAGAACTGGACATGGAACAACAGACTGGTTCCAAATTGGGAAAGGAGTACGTCAAAGCTGTATATTGTCACCCTGAGTATTTAACTTATATGCAGAGTACATCATGCAAAATGCTGGGCTGGATGAAGCACAAGCTGGAATAAAGATTGCTGGGAGAAATATCAGTAACCTCAGATACACAGATGACACCACCCTTATGGCAGAAAGCGAAGAAGAACTAAAGGGCCTCTTAATGAAAACGCAAGAGGAGAGTGAAAAAGCTGGCTTAAAACTCAACATTCAAAAACAAAGATCATGGCATCTGGTCCCATCACTTCATGGCAAATAGATGGGGAAACAGTGGAAACAATGACAAATTTTATTTGAGGGGGCTCCAAAATCACTGCAGATAATCACTACAGCCATAAATTAAAAGACGCTTGCTCCTTGGAAGAAAGTGAAGTGAGTGAATTCGCTCAGTTGTGTCCGACTCTTTGAGACCCCATGGACACCAGGTTCCTCCGTCCATGGGATTTTCTAGGCAAGAGTACTGGAGTGGGTTGCTATTTCCTTCTCCAGGGAATCTTCCCCACCCAGGGATCGAACCCAGGTCTTCTGCATTGTAGACAGACGCTTTACCGTCTGAGCCACCAGGGAAGTCCCACCTTGGAAGAAAAGCTATGACAAACCTAGACAGCACATTAAAAAGCAGAGACATTACTTTGCCAACAAAGGTCCATCTAGTCAAAGCTGTGGTTTTTCCAGTAGTCATGTATGGATGTGAGAGTTGGACTATAAAGAAAGCTGAGCACCGAAGAAGTGATGCTTTTGAACTGTGGTGTTGGAGAAGACTCTTGAGAATCTCTTGAACTGCAAGGAGATCAAACTAGTCAATCCTAAAGGAAATCAGTCCTGAATATTCATTGGAAGGACTGATGCTGAAGCTCCAATACTTTGGCCACCTGGTGCGAAGAACTGACTTATTAGAAAAGCCCCTGCTGCTGGGAAAGATTGAAGGTGGGAGGAGAAGGGGACGACAGACAATGAGATGGTTGAATGGCATCATGGACTCAATGGACATGAGTTTGAGCAAACTCTTGGAGTTGGTGATAGACAGAGACCCCTGCATGCTGCAGTCCATGGGGTCACAAAGTTGGACACAACTGAGTGACTGAACTGAATTTTTGCTGGATTTTTTGATGTTTGCGGTATTTATCAGCTTTTAAAAATTTATATTTGTTATACTTTTTCTTATTCCAAATATGCCCTCTTGTACTTATATTTGTATTCGTTGTTTTGTATCCTTTTTTAAAAAAAAGATCCCTCTACTCCAAAGAACTGAGAGCAGGGACTCCAAGAGAATTCATAGCTTCACTCTTGATGATAGTCAAAAGGTATTATAGAAATAACCTAAGTGTCCATGTCCAGATGAATGGATAAACAAAATGTAGTCTATACATACAATGGAATACTACTCAACCTTTAAAAGTAATGAAATTTGAACATGTTACAGTGTGAATGAAACTTGAAAACATTATGCTAAGTGAAACAAGCCAGACACAAAATAACAAATACTATGAGTCCACTGATGTGAGGTCCATGGAATAGATAAGATCAGAGACAAAAAGTAGGGGCCAGGGGAGAGGAGAAATGGAAAATTTATTTAATGGATATACAGTTTCTATTTGGGATGATGAAAAAGTTCGGAAAATATATAATGGTGATAGTATCACAACAATGTGAATACACTTAGTGCCACAGAATTGAAGCTTAAAATGGTTAAAATGGCACATGTGTGTGTATGTATGTATTTTTTCTTACTACTATATCTATTCCATAGTTTTAAAAAGACGGCTCCCTAAAGTTGTTTAAACTTTAGGCCCACGAACTTGGATCTGGTCCTACCAATGGAATATACAATTCCATAATAATACAAATATCACGTCCTAAAATGAAAATCACGTAGTCGGTAACAGAAAGATTAAGGGTTTCCCCCCAACCCTTCTTAATAATAAAGATTTATCAAAGTATTAGGAAATAGGAAGATCTGCTCTTCAGAATTCCTAAATGATAAATCACAAGCATCAGATTCCATCCAGATTTGCTATTCAAAGACCACTCAGAAATTGTAAAGGTGGCTGATCATACTAAAAAGATCCCTAGGAGGGACCACATTATGGTTTAGATGTATTAGAAAAACAAAAGCTCAGAATCCCTAAGCTCTCAATCTTGTCCTGCTCTCAAGAAATTCTTGTGAGTGTTTCTCTTGTATGAAAACAGTAAAAGAAAAGGTTTGTTTTAAAGAGAACTGAAGGATGTTATGAGAGGCTCATGATATATAGCAAAGGTTTCTATACCATAAATTATAAGGAAATCCTGGGTGAGATATTTCACCTGACCTTCTTTCTCAGAGTTTTGGAGAAGATTTGATATTTCCAATAAAGAGCCTTACAAATATGCTTTAAGCGACCCCATAGACGGAAGCCCACCAGATTCCCCCATCCGTGGGATTCTCCAGGCAAGAACATTGGAGTGGGTTGCCATTTCCTTCTCCAATGCATGAAAGTGCAAAGTGAAAGGGAAGTCACTCAGTCGTGTCCAACTCTTCGCAACCCCATGGACTGCAGCCTACCAGGCTCCTCTATCCATGGGATTTTCCAGGCAAGAGTACTGGAGTGAGGCGCCATTGCCTTCTCCAAGAGGTAAGTTAAGTAGTAGCTATAAATCTTTAATACAGAATTACCCAGCAATTTTCATAATAAACTGAAGGAACATTTAACCAAGAATTACTGAATTATTTTAAAAGTCTATAATTAATACATATCTCATCAGGTAACTAGAATTCCTCATTCAAGCCTATATAATGGTGCAAATAATATATTCACAGGTCGTGGAATTAAAAATCCCTTCCTCTTTCACTAATCCAAAGGCCCATACTTGTGGCTTGGAAGTCACCAACCACAGTCATCACTTTCAGTCAGTTCAGTTGCTCAGTCGTGTCCAACTCTTTGCAACCCCGTGGACTGCAGCACGCCAGGCTTCAGTGTCCATCACCAACTCCCGAAGTTTGCTCAGACTCATGTCCAAGTCCATGATGCCATCTAACCATCTCATCCTCTGTCGTCCCCTTCTCCTCCTGCCCTCAGTCTTTCAGCTTCAGGGTGTTTTCCAATGAGTCAGTTCACATCAGGTGGCCAAAGTATTGGAGATTCAGCTTCAGCATCAGGGCTTCCAATGAATATTTAGGACTGATTTCCTTTAGGATCGATTGATCTCCTTGCAGTCCAAGGGATTCTCAAGAGTCTTCTCCAACATCACAGTTCAAAAGCATCAATTCTTCAGTGCTAGAAGCATGCTAATTTGTAATAGTTAAACTCAGAAGAGTCTCTGTATTAATATAGGAATGGGATGTTATTGATGAGTGCTATTAAGAGAGTATTTATATTAGAACTCTGGATTAAAAGTAATAGAATTCCATCCCAAACTAGTTTAAACAAAATAGGAAATGGATTGGTGCTGGGAGCCAGCACGGGAGATCCCACCCATGACAAGGTCATGTGGAGGAGACCTGACAAGCAAGGCAGATCAGGACTCAAGGGACTCCCTGGACCTACTCGAGCATCTATCCCAAACCAGAATCTGTCTGTCTACTGTATACTATATTATGCCTTTCACCAACTCTTCTGACATTAACAGGGGGCTATCCCCGACCACCTTTCTCTGGAGAAAATCAACTTAGGGCTCTAGTTGATAAGTCTCCTGGGCATGAAAGGAGCATTTCAATTCAAACCCCCTGTTAGCATTCTAGCTTGCTTGGCAGTTTTATCCAGACTCTTGCAACTACGCATATGCTTGTTCACAACATCCCAACCATGACACGAGAAGCCTAAGCATTCTAAAAACATAGAGCCGTTCAAGGGGTGAAAAAGTTTTATTAAAATAATACTGGTGAAGGGTTTCATTGTTGAGCCAATGCTTGCTGCCAAGTTCCCATATCCCTTATCCATTGTGTGCCCGGGAGTGCATTAGTTAGTATAGTTGGAATGTAAGAAAAACAAGTAGTAGCCTTGGGATTAACCACATCAGACCTTTGAGCTAATAAGTTCCTTTTTTTGTTGTAACCAACTGCACATTTGCTCCATGAGAATGTAACTTTGTTTAGTACTTTCTGAGGCTGACACAGATTAAAGGTATAAAGAAAAAACACTTCAAAGGAAAACAAGTTTTCTGGTTGATCAACCTTTATCAAAAAAGGGTCATAAAATATCAACAGGCCTCCAAGGCCAGAAGATAATGTACACAACATAGGACCCTTGTTTATGGGAAAGGTATGCAGAAAAAATCCTGGTTTCGATAAGGGCAAAACTGCTGGAGTGTTTGAGCTGACTCTGCATGACCTTGCATCTTTCATTTTCCTCTATGTACAAGTCAGGGTATAAAAGCCCCTTTTGAGAATAAAGTTACGGGCCTCGCTCACCGAAGCTTGGTCTCCCCGTGTCATTCATTCCTTCACCAACGCCTTTCATCCTGAGGATATCCCAGGACTCTGCTGGGGCTGGACCCCAGCAGATTGGCTTCAGGCATTTCCTTGGCTTTGAACATGTCTGTGGCTTCAGGTGGGCTTACCTCATGGCTCAGTCAGTAAAGAATCGGCCTACAATTCAGGAGACCACCTGCAATGCAGAAGATTGGGGTTCAATTTCTGGGTCGGAAAGATCCCCTGAAGAAGGAAATGGCAACTCATTCCAGTATTCTTGCCTAGGCAATCTCAAGAGGAGCCTGGCAGGGTACAGTCCATGGGGCTGCAAGAGTTGGACATGACTTGGCAGCTAAACCACTACCATCATGACTTCGGGTATAGCTGGGGCCAGGGGTTCGAATATCAGAATGATGTCTCCCTATTTCCATGGTTTCTCATGTTGACTTCATTTTTTAGAAGATTCTCCTTATGTGGTGGGTAAAAAAGAAATTTTCCTCCCTATAGGAAATAAACACATTGTCAGATAATTATAGAATATTCAGTTCAGTTCAATTCAGTCACTCAGTTGTGTCCGACTCTTTGTGACCCCAAGAACCACAGCAAGCCAGGCCTCCCTGTCCATCACCAACTCCCGGAGTTTACCCAAACTCATGTCCACTGGGAGAAGGCAATGGCAACCCACTCCAGTACTCTCGCCTGGAAAATCGCATGGACAGAGGAGCCTGGTAGGCTGTAGTCCATGGGGTCGCTGAGAGTCAGACATGACCGAGCGACTTCACTTTCACTTTTCACTTTCATGCATTGGAGAAGGAAGTGGCAACCCACTCCAGTGCTCTTGCCTGGAGAATTCCAGGGACAGGGGAGCCTGGTGGGCTGCCGTCTATGGGGTTGCACAAAGTCGGACACGACTGAAGCGACTTAGGAGCAGCAGTAGCAGCAGCAGCATGTCCATTGACTCGGTGATGCCATCCAGTCGTCTCATCCTCTGTCATCCCCTTCTTCTTCTGCCCTCAATCTTTCCCAGCATCAGGGTCTTTTCATTTTTTTTTTTAATTTTTTATTTATTTATTTATTTTTTTCAGGGTCTTTTCAAATGAGTCAGCTCTTCACATCAGGTGGCCAGAGTATTGGAGTTTCAGCTTCAACATCAGTCCTTCCAAAGAACACCCAGAACTGATCTCCTTAATGATGGACTGGTTGGATCTCCTTGCACATAGTTAAATCCTTCTATCATGCGCACGCAAACCAAGACCCAGATAAGTAACTGGCTAAATGCTATTCTACACTTCAGTGATGAGAGAACAAATGGTAATATTCCACAATAACAAACAACTATTTTTTTTAAACCCTGCTAATATACAGCAAGCCTATTTTATTCCCGATAACCTTCTGCATTTATGCTGACTGCGTCCTTATATACTCTACAGAGAAAAATATCTATTTTCTTAATGGAAATTTATCAATATTCTAAAACAAACACACAAGGAGATTCATAAACACCACTGAAAAAGGATCTCCTGTTGTAAGCTCTTAGCTCTCCTAGAAATCTTTAGCCACCATGATCTTCAGTTCAGTTCAGTCTCTCAGTCATGTCTGACTCTTTGCGACCCCATGAATTGCAGCCTGCCAGGCTTCCCTGTCCATCACCAACTCCCGGAGGTCACTCAGACTCATGTCCATCAAGTCGGTGATGCTATCCAGCCATCTCATCCTCTGTCGTCCCCTTCTCCTCCTGCCCCCAATCCCTCCCAGCATCAATAAGTCAACTCTTCGCATGAGGTGGCCAAAATACTGGAGTTTCAGCTTTAGCATCATTCCTTCCAAAGAACACCCAGGACTGATCTCCTTTAGAATGGACTGGTTTGATCTTGCAGTCCAAGGGACTCTCAAGAGTCTTCTCCAACACCACAGTTCAAAAGCATCAATTCTTCGGTGCTCAGCTTTCTTCACAGTCCAACTCTCACATCCATACATGATCACAGGAAAAACCATAGCCTTGACTAGACGGACCTTTGTTGGCAAAGTAATGTCTCTGCTTTTCAATATGTTATCTAGGTTGGTCATAACTTTCCTTCCAAGGAGTAAGCATCTTTTAATTTTATGGCTGCAGTCACCATCTGCAGTGATTTTGGAGGCCAAAAAAATTAAGTCTGACACTGTTTCCACTGTTTCCCCATCTATTTCCCATGAAGTGATGGGACCGGATGCCATGATCTTCATTTTCTGAATGTTGAGCTTTAAGCCAACTTTTTCACTCTCCTCTTTCACTTTCATCAAGAGGCTTTTGAGTTCCTCTTCACTTTCTGCCATAAGGGTGGTGTCATCTGCATATGTGAGGTTGTTGATATTTCTCCTGGCAATCTTGATTCCAGCTTGTGCTTCTTCCAACCCAGCGTTTCTCATGATGTACTCTGCACAGAAATTAAATAAGCAGGGTGACAATATACAGCCTTGATGTACTCCTTTTCCTATTTGGAACCAGTCTGTTGTTCCACGTCCAGTTCTAACTGTTGCTTCCTGACCTACATATAGGTTTCTCAAGAGGCAGGTCAGGTGGTCTGGTATTCCCATCTCTTTCAGAATTTTCCACAGTTTATTGTGATCCACACAGTCAAAGGCTTTGGCACAGTCACTAAAGCAGAAATAGATGTTTTTCTGAAACTCTGATTTTTCCATGCTCCAGCGGATGTTGGCAATTTGATCTCTGGTTCCTCTACCGTGATCTTACCTAGAGCTAATTGTATGGGCAGCTGTTTCCCTTTTTCAGTGAAACATTTTCTTCAGAGACACCAGGCCATGTTCCCAATATTCCATTTGAACATTCTACTGAACTTACCAGGGTGGGGTTTTCAAATGAATCGAATAACCCTTCTCACGAGCAAAAATAAAAGGCCTTTTGGCAAAATATCTTTGAAAGTGCTTAACCCCAAATTACATAGTACTGGACCTTTGCATCATTAGGAATCACTCCATCTTTGGCACCTTCTTATCAGAATTTAAATGACTTGAATTTCTAACACATGCTTCAATTATTCCAATCATTTTTCTTCCTATTACTCTCACATTCCTTGACTCTTCAGCAAGTTTGGGTCCATAGAGAGGCCGGTGCTAAGAAAAGATTAGCCAAACCTTTTTAAGAGAAGGGAGCAGAAGGCAGGAAGGGCTTCAGACTGTGACTGCAGGTGATCTATGGGAAGAGAGAGGAAAGGCAGGAAGAGTGGATAGGAAGTCCTCAAACACAGCAAAATTCAAAGAAAGTTTTAGTCAGTTCAGTAGGGAGCCCTTAAGTCAAAATTGCCCTCTGAAAATGTATTTTTATTCTAAATATTTTTATTTGGCTGCACCAGGTGTTAGCTGCTGTATGCAAACTCCTAGTTGTGGCATGGGGTATCTAGTTCCCTGACCAGGAATCGATCCCAAGTCCCCAGATTGGGAGCGCAGTCTCCGTTACTGGACCACCAGGAAAACCCCCAAATTGCCCTTTGGAGTACTGTGTGTCATCAGATGGGGACTTCCTCAGTACTTCCACCATGCTTAGTCTGGGAGCAGCCTGTAAGAAGTGTGGCCTTTGGCATAGATAGTCGGAGACTGAAGGAGTAAGAAGCTGGGGACAAGTCAAATTGCTGCCCACATAGATGTGGACCCCCTCATCACTGTCTTTAGGCTGCATCCATCCCATCTGAAAGACAGTGAATATCAGACTAATTTCTCACTAACAGAAATCATTCACACACACAGATCTAATAGTTAATGTCCTCAAACACAACTTTCACTTTCTACTAATCTCTTTGTCCTTTTCCTCCATTGCTCTAGTCCCAATGACACAGTATTATAGAAATGATACAACTGTAAATTCTATTTCCATTCTTAGTTAGACCCTCTGTATTAGTCTTTCCTTAACTCCCCAACTGCCCACAGCCACTTAACAAATCTTGGTCATTCTCAAATCCCCTCTTCCATTCCACCAGAAGTGACACTGCCTGGTATTTCTCAAGAGCATACACCAGTTGTGGTTCATTGGCAAGTCATGTCTGACTCTTGCGACCCCATGGGCTGGTAGCCTTCCAGGCTCCTCTGTCCATGGGATTCTCCAGGCAAGAATATTGGAGTCAGTAGCCATTTCCTTCTCCAGGGGATCTTCCTAACCCAGGAACTGAACCCGGGTCTCCTGCACTGCAGGCAGATTCGTTACCAACTGAGCTACGAGGGAAACAAAATACAGGGAAAGAGTAACAAGAATGGTGATTTGTTTTGTGTAATACTAACAGCTAGCATTAATTGAGTGCCTAATATTTGTCAGACACCATCCTAGGCAGTTTGTGCAAGTAAACTTATAAATCCTCTTTCTTCCCATCAGGAAAGAGAAACCATGTAGAGATTAAGGAGCTATGCAGCTAAGGTCTCTTGTAAGGAGCAGACATTCTGGCTCAGAGAATGTGTAAGAGAGAAAGAGAGGGAGAGAGAAATTCAGTGTCAAGACTGAAAGCTCAGGGTTCTAAGTAATGAACAAGGAACCATCATTGGCATAACCCAGCCTCAGACCTGGGAGGCCTTCTTTTTTCATTGGCAGGTCCTGTTAGCTTCATGTGCATTATTTCAGGTTGATCCTTCCTGTCCCCAGATTCTCACAGTGAAAAGGCATTAATTCATCTTTTGCTCCCTGCATACATCTGTGTCAGCACCCACACCCAACTCTTTTTACCTAGTTTCCACAAATGTGCCTTTCTGGTCTTTTGACATCATACCATTTCTTAAAAACATCAGCTAATCCTTCTGAGCTTTATTTAACATGTCTTTCTCAGCTGACTTCATTCTTGTAACCTAGTAACATGTTTAAAGTCTTCCCAGGTAGCGCTAGTGATAAAGAATCTGCCTGCCAATGCAGGAGACTTAAGAGATGTGGGTTTGATCCCTGGCTGAGGAAGACCCCCTGGAGGAGGGCACAGCAACCCACTCCAGTATTCTTGCCTGGAGAATCCTGTGCACAAAGGAGCCCGGCGAACAGGCTACAGGACATGGGGTCGCAGAGAATCTGACAGGACTGAATCCTTTTTAAGATGATGCTGTTAAAGTGCTGCACTCAATATGTCAGCAAATTCAGAAAACTCAGCAGTGGCCAAAGGACTAGAAAATTCCAATCCCAAAGAAGGGCAATGCCAAAGAATGTTCTAACTACCATACAATTGTGCTCATTTCACATGCTAGCAGGTAATGCTCAAAATCCATTCAAGCTAGCCTTCAGCAGTGTGTGAACCAAGGACTTCCAGAGGTACAAGCTAGATTTAGAAAAGGCAGAGGAATCAGAGATCAAATTGCCAACATTCACTGGATCATAGAAAAAGCAAGGGAATTCCAGATATCTACTTCTGCTTCATTGACTACACCAAAGCCTTTGACTGTGTGGATCTCAACAAACTGTGGACAATTCTGAAAGAAATGGGAATATTGGACCACCTTTTCTGCCTCCTGAGAAACCTGTATGCCGGTCAAGAAGCAAGTTAGAACTGGATACAGAACAATGAACCAGTTCAAACTGGGAAAGGAATACATCAAGGCTGTATACTGTCACACTGTTTAACTTATATACAGAGGGCATGGGTGTATGCCCAGTCGCTTCAGTCGTGTCTGATTTTTTTGACTCTATGAACTGTAGCCTGCCAGGCTCATCTGTCCATGGGATTCTCCAGGCAAGAAAACTGGAGTGGGTTGCCATGCCCTCCTCCAGGGGTTCTTCCAGACCCAAGGATTGAACTTATCTCCTGAAACTCCTACACTGCAGGCAGATTCTCTATCACTGAGCCACCTGGAAAGCCCTATATGCAAAGTATGTCATGGACTGGAGGAATCATAAGCTGGAATTAAGATTGCCAGGAAAAATATCAACAACTTCAGATATGCAGACACCACCACCCTCATGGCAGAAAGCGAAGAGGAACTAAAGAGCCTCTTGATGAGAGTGAAAGAGGAGAGTGAAAAAGTTGGGTTAAAACTCAACATTCAAAACACTAAGATCATGGCATCTGGTCCCATCAATTCATAGCAAATAAATGCAGAAACAATGGAAAGAGTAACAGATTTTGTTTTCTTGGGCTCTAAAATTACTGCAGATGGTGACTGCAGCCATGGAATTAAAAGACGCTTGCTTCTTGGAAGGAAAGTTATGACAAAGCTAGACAGCATTTTAAAAAGCAGAGACATCACTTCGCCAACAATGTCCCTATAGTCAAAGCTATGATTTTTCCAGTAGTCACATATGGATGTGAGAACTGGACCATAAAGAAGGCTGAGCCCCAAAGAATTGATGCTTTCAAATTGTGGTGCTGGAGAAGACTCTTGAGAGTCCCTTGGACTGCAAGGAGATCAAACCAGTCAATCCTAAAGGAAATCAACCCTGAATATTCATTGAAACGACTGATGCTGAAGCTCCAATACTTTGGCCACCTAATGCTGGGAAAGACTGAAGGCAGAAGAAGAGGGCAGCAGGGACAAGATGGTTAGACAGCATCACTGACTCAATGAACATAGTTTGAGCAAACTCCAGGAGATAGTGAAGGACAGGAGAGCCTGGCGTGTTGCAGCTCATGGGGTCACAAAGAGTCAAACACGACTTAGCAACTAAACAACCTATTTAAATATCTCATCTTAAAAAAAATAAACTAAGAACTATAGGGACCCATCCTACACCTCGACTTCTTTTTCTTCCCCTATACAGCCAAGTTTACAACAAAGCACACACTCCCACCATCAGGGTTCTGGCTCTACCACTTATTTGAAACTGGCCTAACTGATAATTACATTGGTTATAATTTTAGTTAACTGACCTCTCCAGAGGCTTTGGTTACTATTGACTTCCTTGTGTTTTTACTGGGCAACAAGGCTAACTTTAATTCAAAATTCTTGGGGCACCTGTTACCATGAGCAACTATCCCCACATATTAAGCTTCATTAATTACTTTATCTTTTAGTGAATACATAATTGTTAATTTCTTTTCTTAAACTCTGTATTATATCAACACTTACCACTACCACTCCTGCTGCTGCTAAGTCACTTCAATCGTGTCTTACTCTGTGACCCCATGGATTGTAGCCTGCCAGGCTCCTCTGTCCACAGGATTCTCCAGGCAAGAATACTGAAGTGGGCTGCCATGCCCTCCTCCAGGCATGTTCCCGACCCAGGGCCTGAACCCGCCATCTCTTACATCTCCTGCATTGGCAGGTAGGTTCTTTACCACTAATGCCACCTGGGAAGCCCCACCACTCCTGATAATAACCCTGATAAATGACACTATTACTCATTAGGAAACCAAGGCCTTAGAAGAATCTATGGTGAAATAAATGTTTTTAAAAAGATTAATAGAGCAGTAATAAGCAAGATGTGATGAAAATGAGAGAGAAGTAGTTAAGTTTCAGGAGAAATTTAGACTTAAGGGATAGGACTGAGAAGGAAGACTGAAAGACATTATGAAGATCAGGCAGATTATGTAATAGCAGGATAGGAATTACAAGAGAAAAAAGGATTCAGAGTTTCTAGCTGGACTGAAATGTAAACCAAGGACAATAGCAGGAAAGTCAGGAAGAAACGGTTTTGCTAAGTATTATTACTAATGTGCCTTACAGTGAGTTACTAATAGTATGTCTTAGGTATTATGAAGGGTTATATATAACATCAAAGAAATCTAACAGAGGAGACTAGATATGTCTCAGGTAAAATCTAAAAGCTTCTTCAAAGAGCTAAGAAGACAGATATTTTTAATTCCATTTAGGTTTACGTAAAAGTCTTAACTTCAGATGTTCTTGACGGAACAAAAATGCATGAAACTTTTGAATAACAGACTGAATAACTCATTGAAGTACATCAACTATACAAGACAGAATTTAAAGTGAATAAGTCAGGGTCAGTTTTATGTTTGAAGAGATAGAAACAAAAAGTCACAAAATCCTATTACTTAAAATATTTTAATTTCTAAAAAAGTTTAAACCATGTTAAAATTTAAATAACTGTACAGTACTTGATAATACATTTCAATAAACTGAAAAGTAAAACAAACCAATTAAATCAGTTTACTTTCCACGTTTATGTACACTCTTCTGCTCCCCCAGGAAGATATAAAAATCGACAGCGAAAATGGAAAATTTAAATACAGCATACGATATAAGGCCAAAAGAATTTTTAAAACTAAATTTCACCTAGTAATACCCTAAAACTACTAGTACGCTTACAACAGATAGGAATTTAAAACAAAACAAATCCAATTTTATTAAATCCACAATTAACAGACATTTTCATTTCATTCATTTGAATAAAATAGCAACCACTGTTTTATCCAATACACCATTATCAGTGGCAGAAGAAATGATCTGCCTAGTTGTGCAAAACAAGAACAGTTATCTTCTGAAAGGATGTGAGCTTTTCAAACTCAGTTCTTTTTCATTTGTGTCATAATTTTCAAAATAATAAGCAGCTCCAGTTAATGTCTCAGCAGTCCACTTCACTATGCAAGTGTATCCTCCATGAATTCATCATATAGCCACTTACAAGTATCATCTTTCGAACATTCTATGGTTTCAAAAAGGCGCTGAAAGTCTTCAGGGTACATATCTACTACTCTCACATCTTTTTTTTTTTTTATTTGCTTCAATATATGCACTGCATCAATTGGACTCAATGAACTGCAAAATAAACACAAAGTAAATCTGCTTAAATATTTTTCATAACAAAACTGGCGTGAATGCTGATAGAGGTGGTTTCTAAACCCAATTTTAAATGTCTAACAATATATGTAAATTAATCCTATTAAGTTTAAGAGCCTGCATATTATAAATAGCTTTACCTATGTCTATTCCTAAAGTTTCATGGCTTGCCTGCAATGAAAAGAGCAGATTTAGGCTTTAACATGTTCTAATCAATTCTTAAGCAAAACACTAGTTTAACATTTGTCCTTCAAAATATTCTTCTGCCCACCTGTTTCATCTTTTAACTCTCTTTGCAAAAAAATTAACCCCATTTACGTTTATGTAGAAGTTCAGTAAGTATACAAACAGCAGAAACTACTGTCTGTTTTCAAAGAGGAAATAATTTTTCCCATTTTTGTGTAAATATTACTGTGAATAAATTAGAAGCAGATAATAAACTTATAATTTATCATTATAAATTATAAATAAATAAGCACTGCCTTATTCTGTATTGGTCTAGCAAGAAACCACCAGTGAGCCTCTGACAATAACAAGTAAACAACTGTAGTAAAATGTTTTGATGGAAAATATTTCTGATACTTTTCTGACTGTGAATGGAATCCTGGTCATGGGTATAAACATCCTTGCAGTTCACAGGATCTCCAAAGCTTTAGGTAGAAATACAGAGTATGACCCACAGTAGGAGGACTAGGGTGGTATAATGATTTGTGCCTACTTTGGTTAGGAAACAGAACCACCAAGGACAGGCAATGACAAGATGCAGATGGTGGGTATGCCACCACTAATGCCCGTGGCAAGGAGCCAGTTCTTCATGTAGACTAATCTCGACAAAGATAAAACAAATTTTAAGCATCCCTAGTTGTTTTCTCAAACAAGGGGGAAAAAAATTAAGCTCAGGAGAGCTTAATTGGAAAATTAAGAAAATTAATTGGAAAATTAATTTCCTTAACTGGAAAATTGTGTGGAAAATATATTTTCCTCAAAATATGTACCAGCAAAAAGGAAGTATTTTGAAGCAATATTAATAGATGAGTGAAAACATGGTCCCTCACTGTTAACGAAGCCATAAAAGATATAAAACCAAAGCTCTTAACATGAAAGCACAATTCTCACATTAAGTTGCTACTTTTATATTTGCTTGTATAATTCTTACTTACGGTAAATGGTCTATTAGCTTGGCATTGCGTTTCATAAAACATTGCCTTAACATGTGAAAAAATACATCATAGTTAAAAGGTGTTAAGGTTCCTGTAAATAAATTTCTATGAGGAGTCAACTGAATAAAACATAGGTTTTGTTCTGATGATTCCTGCAGAGAAAGGAAAATAAAACGTATTAGTCATAAAATATTGCCCGTGAAAGACACTGTTCACTGATGCATTCAATTTACCTTTTGGAAGACAGAATCATCATAGACCCTGCGTATCTCTAGAGCTTCTTTTTGGATATGCCAAAGCAAGGACCCAGTTGCTCTTAACCTGGGCTATTCTCTTGGGGGATGAGACAGTGCCCCTCTACAGGACAAAATGTTTGCTATAAAAGAGATGGATGCCCCCAGCTCTGTGTTCCTCAGCTGCAAGGCAAACCCACTGCACGCACACCACTCAGCCAAGCAATTTCACATTTTTCCAAGGGACACAGGGGTAACAGCTGCTTAACTTGTAAGCAGGGGAAAATGAAATCCTAAACGTGACACTCAAATATACTGAGTCTCCTCTGTATTTGAGGCATAACAGCAAGTACTAAACATAAAAAAATTATTGCCTTATAATTTTTATTTGGATTTTTAAAAATATAGGGTTAGCAACCACGGCCTGCCTGTTTTATATACTATGGAACTACAAACGGTTTTTACATATATAAAGGATTCTTAGAAAACAAACAATAACAACAAACCCACAAAGGATATGTGATAGACTGTATGTTGCCTGCAAAGCATAAACTATTCTCTTTTACACAAAAGGTTTGCCAACCTACTCTAGTATATAGTGTCATACAGATTAAAATAAAAACTGTATTATGACTTGATGTAACGTTAAGCTGTTTCTCCCCACTAAAATTAATTCCTCAGAGCAGAGGGAGCCTTATGTTTGAGTTCTTAGGAAATCTCACATATTAGCTAATAATCTCTTATTTAGGCTGCCCAGGTGGCTTAGTAGTAAGGAATCCACCTGTCAAGCAGGAGACATGGGTTTGCTCCCTTGGTCTGGAAAGTCGCCCAGAGAAGGAAATGGCACCCCGCTCCAGTATTCTTGCCTGGGAAATCCCATGGACAGAGGAGCCTGGTGGGCCACAGTGCATGGAGTCTCGAAAGAGTCAGACATGACTCAGCTACTATACAACAATCCCTTTCTTTATAAAAAAAAATGTATACATACACGTATGTAAACAAAAATACTATTTGTGGAAGACATGGTGGCCAAAAAATAAAATTTCACTCAGCTTTGGTGTCTACTTTTGAATTCCTGTAGCTGAAGAAAAAAAAAAGCAAGGCAATAAAGTTTTAAAATATTTAGCAATTATTAACTAGGGAGGGGAATAACACAATTGAAAGCATTGTTAACAAGTTTTTTGAAGGTGACTTTAAAAAGCACCTTGTATATAGATCTGGAGTTACAGATATTGGTTCATTTGATAAATAAGGAAGAAAAAAAAACTTCCCTATGTCAACAAATGGCTATTTGTATTTAATAGCTTAAGAAAAAATTTCCAGGAACAACACAAAAACATGGCTTCAAAAAAGTGGAAATCTCAAACCATGTGGATAATGAAGATCATGTGCTTTAGAAAATCTGTAAATCTAAAAGTGCTTCTTAACAATTATGAACACACCAACATCAAAGACACATGTGAAATATCTGAATAAAAATTTCTCATGAAGTGTAACATTTGGTTATTTCATCTTCATCTCTAAAAGTTTAAACAATTATGTTAGCCAAAAAAATATTTTACCTTTTGACACTGTCAATGAGAAAATGAGAAAGTGTATTAAATGTAGGGGACTTACTCATTTTCAGGTCATATGGATAAATACCTAGCGGTGCCGAGCCAAAATGCACTCTTATTTTGTGAGGCTACATAAATTATGTTTACAGACAGGGAAATACCACTAAAATTACAATGATCGCTGGTTACTCTGAAATCAGGATTATTTAAAAATTGAAATTTTTCCTTTTTTCCTTTAGTGGCAAGAGTGAGAAAAAAAAACAAAGTAGGAAGCGACTGGGAACATCAGACTGAGCTAATACACTGAGATTAGTGCATCGTTAGCATTTAATCCCAAAGTGGAACTTCTGAATTGAGTCCAAAAATTGTTATAAGTAGCTCTATATAATCTAAATGGAGGATCACTTTATAACATCATCACTTTGATTTCTTATAAAGGGAAAAAATAAAATCTTGTTTTTAGTTTATCAAATTAGATGACTATTAAAATAACCGCATTTTCCAAATTTGAGACATGTCTTTATTTCAAAAATTAAAAAGAGAAGACAGAATCTGGGTTTAAGCCTATTATTATGCTGGCATTCACTGTACAAATAGCTGAAAAATACAACTCTTTTCCAAAATAATTTGAATATATATTAAAAGCAGTAAGATATATTTTTTAAAGTTCTAGATATTCTAAAATTTAAAATTTCAGTAAATACAGAATACCAGGTAATGCAAAAGAAAACAAAGTATGTTACTTTTAGAGGAAGAAAGGAAAAGGTATTCATTCATTCTTACCCTATGCCTTTGCCTTTCCAGCTGTCCCTTTACAGTATACGTGTCAAATGATGAGGAAGGCTCCTTGAGGGAAGATAAATTTTAAAACACATTTCTTTCATTTCTTTTTGGACAAAGTGCCACACATCATTACCACCTTAAAAAATGTCTTGCCTATACAGCAGAATAAATTAAACCCAAGTCTAACTGAATTTAAGAAAAATATGTGACAGTTAAATCATACATTTTTCTTCTTTTTAGATAAAAGGAGGGTCAAAGGTCTATCCCAATACTAATACTCTATTACTTGCTTAGATAAACATGGTTGCCCTTAATATAATTATGTAAATACATTCTTAAGTTAGCATGCATTTCTCTATTATAGGCACAATCAGTTTAGGGGCTATCAGATCAATACTGAGGATGTTTCTGTTCTACTTTAGTGGAAAAGTCACTGATATGAAAATGCTGGGACATGTAAGGAGACAAACTATGTCAATTTTTAAAAGAATCATTACTTGTTTGTATCTAACTCTGGTATAAACAATTTTGTATATGAAGCAATTTTAAAAGATGACCCAACTGAAAAATTGTGTGTGTGTATGTATGTATGTGTGTGTGTGTATATATATATATATACACACAAGAATTTATTTCATATGTGTACATACATTAAAGACATATTTGGCTTCCCTGGTGGCTCAGATGGTAGAGAATCAGCCTGCAATGCAGGAGACCTGGGTTCCATCCCTGGGTCAGGAAAATCCCCTGGAGAAGGAAATGGCAACCCACTCCAGTATTCTTGCCTGGAGAATCCCTTGGACAAAGAAGCCTGTTGGGCTTCATGGGGTTGCAAAGAGCTGGACACAACTGAGCAATTTTCACTTTCATACACACATACATTTAATTCCAAAAGAACAGCATTTGACACAGACTTAAAAGACTAAGACATAATATTAAGTGTAAGGTGTGAAAGTCTATTGTCAAAAATGAGTATTACTAATTGCAGTTGCTGCTGGTATAGAATGAAAAATGCAATTGTTGCCCATCTGTGAAATTATCAGCAGTTTCACAAATGTCACCGAGAGGAGGAACGCAGAGCAACAACAGCAGCAGCGGGCAGTGCACAGCATGCTCCCACACCTGGTCTATTTACAGAAGTTTAGGGCTCTGCAATGGGCATAGAGAAGACCTCATTTCTATTTACCAAACCCACAGGAGAGGAAAACCTATAAGACCTTGGGAACTGGGTTTAACAACAGACCCTCCAGTAGCAGACATAATAATGTAATGGAAAACTGTTTAAAATGCTGGGTCTGGAATAACTTGTCCTTTCTGGAGGTTAATAAATGGCAAAAGTCAACATAGGGCTTCTGAAAATAAACACTGCAAAAAACAATAAAACTATCCTGAAAGCTGAAGTCCTCTGAGGGCCTCTATGAAGAAACGAAACAAAAGTCAGGAGGAAAGAAGAGGTGAGATGAAAAGCTGACGGAATAAGAAGAGATCAGTGGGGTTAAGAGAGGATTTTAGGGAAACCAAGAATGACAGCACCAAGACTGCATTATATGGTATGGGCAGAAAGCAGGGTCAGTGCCATGAAGGTCAAGGCGAAAAAGATTTCCGGGAATACAGAAAAAGGATGAGAGCATGATAGAAACAAGACAAGGTACAGAGAGATCCAAACTAAGAACCTGGGATGCTCTGGAGGGAAAAACCAGAATTGGAACAAAAGCTAAAATCAGATGAGATCACATTCTAACGACCAAGTACGTACTGAAGATCTTAATGTGGACAAAAGCAATGACGAGACTACATGGAGAAACACTGTACGCGACTTTAAAATTAAGCAAACATATCTTTGCAAGAACAAGGGTTTGTAGAATATTCACAGACATATTCCTTCTAACAATAACTTGATGGATAATCTACCATAATAAAAAACAGAATGGGCAAACTATGCTAGGAAAGAAATGGTATTTATCATTTTTTTCTTATACTTTAGGCCTCTATTAAAAATGGCAGACACACACACACACACAAAATGGTAGCCACAAGTCATATGTAGCTCCTGAACACATAAAATGCATCCAATATGAATTGATTTTAAGTATAAAATACACACTGGAATTTTATTACAGAAGAAGAATGTAAATTATACAATAACCTTTTTTGACTTTTCATAACGTTACTGTTTAAAAATGTAAAATTACATATGTGGCTTGTATTATGTTTCTATTAGACAGCTCTGATCTTGCCTAAGGAAATAAACTAAAAAGGAGAATGCTCTACATTGAGGTATTAAATAGCCATTAAAAACAAGAAAAATGTTTAGATAGAAGGGAAAAATTTTTTTGTAATTGACTATTAGCTATCAAATTTTTTAAAAAGGTAAAATCTCCACTGTAAAAGAATAATAACTTTTACAATGAAATACATATTTGTGACACAAAACATCAGCACAGTGCTCTATTATCTTAAATACTTGGGAAGAAAGAAATTTAATTTTTCTTCATTTACTGGTTACAGAAATGCAGCCTCTTTGAAAAACAATGAAGCTCTTTGTTGAAATTTAGACGGATTTTACTCACTGTACACAGGACCTTGATCGCACAAGCTGTTTGACCGAGCACACTTAATGACTGATACAAGCCTGGAGTTTGGGGATTTGCCGTGAGTTTCTAGTAAAAGGAAAATACACCAAAATCAACTGTCAGATCTTAATAGTATCTAGAAATGGTAACAGTAATATCTTAATAGTGTCTAGAAATGAAAGAAAATAAGAATTAAATGCAAAATCTTAACCATTTCAAGTAAAAGTCTCCTTAAACTTTCATACTGAAATATATCATCATGTACATTAAATATACGAGCCTGATGGGCTAAGTATGGACTGAATGTAGTCTACCAGGTTCCACTGCACATGGAATTATCCTGGCAAGAACACTTGAGTGGGTTGACATTTCCTACTCCAGGGGATGTTCCTGACCCAGGGATTGAATTCACGTCTCCTGTGGCTCTTGCATTGGCAGGTGGATTCTTTACCACTGAGCCATCTGGGAAGTTCTTCTCTTTTCAGGGACAGTCACCATTTACTTACTATTTGGATCTGGGTGAGCAAATCATCTTTTCATCTCTGGACCCTGGTCCCCCACAATCCCCATCCCAATCTGTAGCTCTTAAACAAATAAGCATTTCCAGTTATCTTGGATTAAAACATGAATAACATGAAGCATTCGGAGCAGCAAAGAAACATAACTTTCAAGGACTTTAAGAGGCCCTCAGATTTCAGAGAATAAAAACTCTGCAACTGTATGTTCACTACAGCATCATTCAGAACAGCCAAGAAAAAAATATAATCTAAGTGCCCACTGACAGTTCAGTGGGTAAAGAAGATGGATAAAGATGGGTATGTTCTTTAAAAATATGTATATATATATATAGACACATATATATACATTACACACAGACACACAAAATATAACTCAGCATTAAAAAAGAATGATCTCTTGTCATTTTTTACAACAAAGGATGGATCTACAGAGTATTAAGTTATATCAAATAAGTCAGACAAAGAAAGACAAATACTGTATAATTTTATTCATATGTGGAATCTAAAAAACAAATAACAAACACAAAACAGAAACAGAATTACAGATAGAATGGAAGCTTGCCAGAGGTGAGGGGGTATGGGAATACATGAAATAGGAAAAAGAAATTAGCAGGCACATGCTCTCAGTTACAAAATAAATTTATCAGAGGGATGAAAGGTACAGTCTGGGAAATATACTCAGTGATAATACATCTCTATGTGATGACAGATGCTAACTAGACTTACCATGGTGATCATTTTCTAATACATAGACATTTTAAATCACCATGTTATATATATCAGGAACTAACATAGTGTTTAGATTAATTATACTTCAAGAAACAAATTCATACATCCCAAGAGTTCTCTTCACAAGGAAAAGTATTTTTTAATTTTTATCTGTATGAGATGATGGATGCTTACCAAACTTATTATGACAATCATTTCATTATGTATATAAGTCAAAACATTATACTATATACCTTAAACTTATACAGTGCTACATGTCCGTTATATCCATTGATAAAAATAGATAAACGAAAGATGGTGGGGTGGTGTAAATATACAATGGAGTTATTATTCAGCCTTAACAAGGAATGACATTCTGACACATGCTACAATTTGGATGAACCCTAAAAAGTGGAATAAGTGAAATAAGCCAGACACCAAGTGGAATACTGTACGATTCCATTTACATGAGGAACACAGACTAGTCAAATTCACAGCGGCAGAAAATAAAACAACGGTTACTAGGGGTCCAGGAGATGGGGGAAGGGGAATTAGTTGTTTAGTGGATACACAGTTTTAGAATGGAATGATGAAAAAGTTCTGTGAAGAGATGGATGCTAGTAATAGCTGTACACAACGTGAATGTACTTACTGCCATGCAACTGTACACTTAAAAATAGTTACAATGGTAAACTTTAGTTACGTATATTTTATCACAGAAAAAACCTTTTAAAAAATAAAACCTAAGGAGTGCTCTACAGAAATTTAAAAACCTCGGTACTCTTAAATGTCATGAGCCCAAATTAAAATCATGCAGATTAAGACTAATCTGATAAAAATCGCAGAACTCTTTCAAAACAAAAACTTAATCAGGTACTTGTAACAACCTACCCGGCATTCCTTTTCAGAAACAAACAAATTTAGTTCTGCTCGTCCATATTTATATACAGAAGAACAGGAATACAGGTCATGTAAAATTTTCCAAAGTGTGTTTCTCTCAGTTTTAACTGGTAAGATCCCAACTACTTTTAAAGGGAAACCTGTTAAGAATACAAGCAAAGTATTTAAATAAATTCTTAACATTTTTTTCTTATGAGTATACTTTACTGAGTCAAATTAAGTTAACAAACTATATTAAAGTTACTTCAATGAAAACTAAGCCTTTAGCATCATTCCATGATCTAGAACTTAGCCCCTACAAAACTGCTCTGATTGAATCTAGGTGACAGAAAAGCCATAATCAATTTAAGAGCAACTGCCCATAAACTATACTATGTAAATATTTACACAAATCTCAACAAGCCTGGTATACTGCTAAAGAAAACTGACAAACTATATGATATGTCTCTACTGAAAGACAAAAATCACCTTTTTTCCAAGGATGTGCTTTCATTCCCAAATACTGAAAAAGCATATCTGAAGTCATAATGGGCGGTGTCACTGTGCCACGATTTCTAGGGTCCAGTTTAAAGAAGTCACAATATATCACTTCTAGTCTTCCATTCACACTGTCTCCTAAGGACTAGAGAGAGACAGAGAGAACTTGTTCAGAAATTTTAGTGTTTCACTCTCTAGCTTCCTCTTAATTTTTCCTTTACTTTTCCTAAAGTCAGAGCCAGCAACAGAAGGAAAGCTCTTTGCCTGCTAGAAGACATAAAATATATCTCAATCTTTTTACTGCCCATATGTTTTTCACCTGGCAGTGCTTGAGAACTTACTAGTGAAAGGAAGTATTAGCTACAGACTCTACAAACTTAATTCGAAGTTACTAAAAATCAAACAGAAGAATGCAATGTTTTGATGTGCACAGAAAATTCTACAGGTATTAACAAGGTTTCAGTGAACATGCAATTTAAAGTTATGAGTTTAAAAAAAAACCACAAAAGTAAGCTTTCTTAACTGTTTGAATTCAACCTATAAGTATGACTCTATTTCTAAATTTAGCATTTAATGATTACTTTCAAGAGGACCCCTAAAAAAAACTAGTGATAGGGAAAGGAACAGAGCTGGGAGTGGAAACAATATATTTTTGGTCATGATAATTTTGAGACACCTATTATGTGACTTAAGTGGAGATGCAGGTAGGAAGTTGTAGACCTGGATGCTGAAGTACAGGCTGAGGACATAAATGAACTG
The DNA here is from genome assembly GCF_014754425.2 of Oryx dammah. Classification (NCBI taxonomy): domain Eukaryota; kingdom Metazoa; phylum Chordata; class Mammalia; order Artiodactyla; family Bovidae; genus Oryx; species Oryx dammah. The sequence goes on from NW_024070205.1 coordinate 49,688,436, forward strand.
AAATAAGACACAGTTGACCACAAAAGCCTTACAAAGTGGGCCTTTGGAACCATAACTATGAACAAACCAAGTGGAGGTGATGGAATTCCAGCTGAGCTATTTCAAATCCTACAAAGATGATGGTGTTAAAAGTGCTGCACTCAATATGCCAGCAAATTTGGAAAACTCAGCAGTGGTCACAGGACTGGAAAAGGTCAGTTTTCATTCCAATCCCAAAGAAGGGCAATGCCAAAGAATGCTCAAACTACCGCACAATTGCACTCATCTCACATGCTAGCAAGGTAATGCTCAAAATCCTTCAATCGAGGCTTCAACAGTATGTGAACTGAGAATTTCCAGACGTTCAAGCTGGATTTAGAAAAGGCAGAGAAACCAGAGATCAAACTGCCAGGATTCGTTGAATCACAGAAAAAGCAAGGATATTCCAGAAAAACATCTACTTCTGCTTCATTGACTACACTAAACTCTTTGACTGTGTGGATCACAACAAAATGTGGAAAATTCTTAAAGAGATGGACTACCAGACCACCTGGCCTGCCTCTTGAGAAATCTGTATGCAGGTCAGGAAGCAACAGTTAGAAGCGGACATGGAACAACAGACTGTTTCCAAACTGGGAAAGGAGTACATCAAGGCTGTATATTGTCACTCTGCTTATTTAACTTCGATGCAGAGTGTATCATGCAAAACACTGGGCTGGATGAAGCGCAAGCTGGAATCAAGACTGCTGGGAGAAATATTAATAACCTCAGATATGCAGATGACACCACGCTTCTGGCAGACAGTAAAGAGGAACTGAAAAGCCTCTTGATGAAAGTGAGAGAGGAGAGTGTATCCAGTCCCATAATTTCATGGCAAAGAGATGGGGAAACAATGGAAACAGTGGCAGACTTTATTTTCTTGGGCTCCAAAATCACTGTGGACTATGATTGAATCCATAAAAATAAAAGAAAACTGCTCCTTAGAAGAAAAGCTATGACCAACCTAGATAACATATTAAAAAGCAGAGACATCACTTTGCTGACAAAATCCGTCTAGTCAAAGCTATCGTTTTTGCTGTAGTCATGTACAGATATGAGAATTGGCCCATAAAGAAGGCTGAGCACCGAAGAATAGATGCTTTCAAATTGTGGTACTGGAGAAGACTCTTGAGAGTCCCTTGGACAGTAAGGAGATCAAACCAGTCAATCCTAAACGAAATCAACCCTGAATATTCATTGGAAGGACTGATGTTGAAGCTGAAGCTGCAATACTTTGGCCACCTGTTGTGAAGAGCCGACTCAATGGAAAAGACCCTGATGCTGGGAAAGACTGAAGGCAGGAAGAGAAGGGGGAGACAGAGGACGAGATGGTTGGATGACGTCACTGACTCAATGGACAACAGTTTGATCAAACTCTGGGAGATAGTGAAGGACAGAGGAGCCTGGCGTGCTGCAGTCCATGGGGTCGCAAAGAGCGGACACACCTGAGCAACTGAACCACCACCACAAATGATGATGTCTCTTCTACTGAACACACACAGCTATTTCTGCAACAACAGTCTTCACAATTCAAATGAGATATAACTCCATCTATTAAAAAAAAACAACTAGTTGATTTACAAAAGTTGTGACATAGAACACAATTTGCAACATGTGTATCTCTGGCACATCCAAATAGGAAAACAAACTGTTCCTATTTGAAACACTGTTAATGTGGAATCTGAGGAATTTTATCAGGGAAGTGGACTAGCAGAGAGAAGGATTTTAAATTTAGGTAAACATGCTGAGTCAAGCATTAACCTTGAAAATCCTTTTAGTTTTTAGTACCTTTAGGTGGCTAAAAGCACTGCTTGCTAAGAGCACCACTTAAGGCCCTGATTTAGGGTTGCAAAGGTTCTATTTAATTACTTCTCTTTTATTCTGGCACATATATATGAATTCACTCAAAACTTTGAATGGCTCTTCACTTTCAGTTCAGTTCAGTTCACTCAGTCATGTCCAACTAACTCTTTGCGACCCCATGGACTGCAGCACACCAGGCCTCCCTGTCCATCAACAACTCACAGAGTTTACTCAAACTGATGTCCATTGAGTCAGTGACGCCATCCAAACATCTCATACTGTCTTCCCCTTCTCCTCCCACCTTCAATCTTTCCCAGTATCAGGGTCTTTTCTACTGAGTCAGTTCTTCAAGTCAGATGGCCAAAGTATTGGAGTTTCAGCTTCAGCATCAGTCCTTCCAATGAATATTCAGGACTGATTTCCTTTAGGATGGACTAGTTGGATCTCCTTGCACTCCAAGGGACTCTTAATTAAGAGTCTTCTCCAACACATAGTTCAAAAGCATCAATTCTTGGCACTCAGGTTTTTTTATATCCCAACTCTGAAATCCACACATGACTACTGGAAAAATCATAGCTTTGACTAGATGGACCTTTGTTGGCAAAGTAATTCTTTACTTTTTAATATGCTGTCTAGGTTGGTCATAACTTTTCTTCCAAGGAGCAAGCATCTTTTAATTTCTTGGCTGTAATCACCATCTGCAGTGATTATGGAGCTCAAAAAGTTAGTCTGTCAATGCTTCCCCATCTATTTGCCATGAAGTGATGGGACCAGATGCCATGATCTTAGTTTTCTGAATGTTGAGTTTTAAGCCAACTTTTTCCACTCTCCTCTTTCACTTTCATCAAGGGACTCTTTAGTTCTTCACTCTCTGCCATAAGGGTGGTCATCTGCATATCTGAGGTTACTGATATTTCTCCCAGCAAACTTGATTCCACCTTGTGCTGCATCCAGCCCAGTGTTTCTCATGATGGACAATGCACAGAAGTTAAATAAGCAGGCTGACAATATACAGCCTTAATGTACTTCTTTCCCAATTTGGAACCAGTCTGTTGTTCCATGTCCAGTTCTAACTGTTGCTTCCTGACCTACATACAATTTACCAAGAGGCAGGTCAGTTGGTCTGAAATTCCCATCTCTTTAAGAATTTTCCACAATTTGTTGTGATCCACATAGTCAAAGGCTTTTGCTTAGTCAATAAAGCAGCAATAGATGTTTTTCTGGAACCCACTTGCTTTTTTGATGATCCAATGGATGTTGGCAATTTGAACTCTGGTTTCTCTGCCTTTTCTAAATCTAGCTTGAACATCTGGAAGTTCACAGTTCACATACTGCTGAAGGCTGGCTTGGAGAATTTTGAGCATTACTTTACTAGCATGTGAGATGAGTGCAATTGTGCGGTAGTTTGAGCATTCTTTGGCAATGCCTTTGGGATTGGAATGAAAACTGACCTTTTCCAGTCCCGTGGCCACTGCTGAGTTTTCCAAATTTGCTGGCATATTGAGTGTAGCACTTTCAGAGCATCATCTTTTAGGATTTGAAACAGCTCAACTGGAATTCCATCACCTCCACTAGCTTTGTTTTTAGTGATGCTTCCTAAGGCCCACTTGACTTTGCATTCCAGGATGTCTGGCTTTAAGTGAGTGATCACACCAATGTGATTATCTGGGTCATGAAGATCTTTTTTGTAGTTCTGTGTATTCTTGCCACCTCTTCTTAATATTTTCTGCTTCTGTTAGGTCCATACCATTTCTGTCCTGTATTGTGCCCATCTTTGCATGAAATGTTCCCTTGATATCCCTAACTCTCTTGAAGAGATCTCTAGTCTTTCCCATTCTATTGTTTTCCTCTATTTCTTTGCATTGATCATTTAGGAAGGCTTTCTTATCTCTTCTTGCTATTCTTTGGAACTCTGCATTCAAATGGACATAACTTTCCTTTTCTCCTTTACCTTCGCTTCTCTTCTTTTCACAGCTATTTGTAAGGCCTCCTGAGACCACCATTTTGCCTTTTTGCATTTCTTTTTCTTGGGGATGACCTTGATCACTGCCTCCTGTATAATGTCACGAACCTCCATCCATAGGTCTTCAGGCATTCTATCAGATTTAATTCCTTGGATCTATTTGTCACTTCCACTGTATTGTCATAAGTGATCTGATTTAGGTCATATTTGAATGATCTAGTGATTTTTCCCTACTTTCTTCAATTAAGTCTGAATTTGGCAATAAGGAGTTCATGATCTGAGCCACAGTCAGCTCCTGGTCTTGTTTTTGCTGACTGTATACAGCTTCTCCATTTTTAGCTGCACTTTATAATGAGTTAAAGGCTGGGCTCAAGTTATTGCTAAAAGGAGGAGGGAATGGAGAGTTAAGATGTTTAAATTTTGCACTTCTATTAACAGTTTCAGAAACATTTTCAAGGGTAGTTTTACATTCTCTCAAGAAATACTGTGTGTGAGGCATTCTCCAGACCCAGTTATCCTTTTTTCATTGATTCAATTTTTTTAAGACTTACTTTGACCTTATAGAAAACCACTGTGCTACAGGATAACAAACTGTAAACAGGACATGTTAATGCCATCTGTAGTTCAGTTTACTTCAGTGATTCAAATGGGTATATCTTTCCTTTTCTCCTTTTCCTTTAGCTTCTCTTCTTTTCTCAACTATTTGTAAGGCCTCCTTGGATAGCCATTTTGCCTTTTTGCATTTCTTTTTCTTGGGGATGGTCTTGATCACTGCCTCCTGTACAATGTCATGCCTCTGTTCATAGTTCTTCAGGCACTCTGTCTATCAGATCTAATCCCTTGAATCTGTCACTTCCAGTGTATAATCATAAGGGATTTGATTTAGTTCATACCTGCATGGTCTAGTGATTTCACCTACTTTCTTCAATTTAAGTTTGAATTTTGCAATAAGGAGTTCATGATCTGAGCCACAGTCAGCTCCTGGTCTTCTTCTTGCTGACTGTATAGAGCTTCTCCATCTTTGGCTGCAAAGAATATAATCAATCTGATTTCAGCATTGACCATCTGGTGATATCCATGTGTAGAGACTTCTCTTGTGTTGTTGGAAGAGGGTGCTTGTTATGACCAGTGCATTCTCTTGGAAAAACTCTGAATGTGTAGATTAATCTTCAAAAGTAGGCACCCCTCTAAATACCAAAATAAAAGCTATCTTGTTTTTAATTTCCAGGTTGAAATTACAGATGGCTTTGTTTACTAAGTCACATTCAAGATCTTGAATCTCTGAATAATTTTAAGTGTCCTTTTTCTCATCATGATTTTGGAATTTCAGCATATTAAACATCAATTTAATAACCTGATTATAATCTTGATTTTTTTCAGTTGTAGAAAAACAACCATCTAATGTGTTGTATGTTTTATTTTCCTGAGTTGAATCAAATGATTTATAAAAGAAGGAAGGAAAGGAAAGAAATAAAGAAAAAGAGGCTGGCAATGAGGCCAGGAACTTCCACTTTACCATTTACTGAACTTGTCAGCCATACATGAAGCTGAATTCACTAAAAAATCCATTTGGATAATACTTTACTCCATGGAGTTTTATAAGAATACATCAAACTTCTCCAGCCTCTGAGTCCTTAAGTCAGGGGTTAGCATAGTTCCATTAACCTAATATTAGCAACTAGATTCTAAGCTCCCTTCCAAGCCCCTTCTAAAAAAGAAGAGGCACAGGATAGTCCACTAGTGATGAGGAAACAAGCCTAGAGACACCAACTATACATTTTGTTCAAAGTCACCCACGTGTAGCAGAGCTAGAATTAGAAAAAAAAAGTTTGAATCCTATCTTTCAGTCATTCAGCAATCATTGATACTTACTCTGTTCCATCCACTGAGGCTAAGGAGATATTCATGGAATAGCCTGTAAGAATGATTGTTTAAAAATAATCTGTGTGCTTAATTTTACTTCCCTAAAACACTGGAATGTAGCTGACTGAACAATAAATTGTTTTAAAAAACAAAAATATACCTTCAATTCTGGAATAAAATGTTTGTCACTTTCAAGGGCAATCACTCTGGCACCACTTTCAAGCAATGCTCGGGTGAGTACTCCAGGACCTAACACATTAAAAGAACGAAAAGTTTATTTGCAAAAGAAACACCAAAATCCTTTTCAATATCAAAGAAATTAGACGTTTTACCTGTATGATCTAATTTTAATTCTCACAACATCCCCAAAGTAGATATTACACTCCTTATTTACATATAAGGAAATCGGGTATTAGACAGTCACTTTACTCCAACATCACAACTGGTACGTGGTGCTGCATGGCTCTGAAAGCATTCTGTCAAAGAGTGAAAAACCTGCTCTCTTAATTACAATGTTCCACTACCTCTCAAGAAAAAAACAAACAAAAAAGGTTGCCTCTAGCTTACCAGTTACTTATGGACTATCCGGATATTTTAATAGCAAAGATATTGCGAAACCTAAACAGAACTTGATTGCTCATGATAGCAAATGGTGCTTTAAAACATTATTCTTCAGTAAGTCTATAAATCTTGTGTTCCCGGCATCCTTCTACGGTCTATGGAAAATGTACTAACGAGATGAAAAGTTCTTTTGGAAAGACAGTGAAATCTAAGAGCATGTTTTATCAAAATATTTTGTAAGGTGCAAATTGATACAGAAATATGTGAAGTCAGGATTAACACAGGCCATAAAAGTTCCTTAAACGAAGGAGTCATGACAGTACGCAGACGTGAAAATGCAGTCCGCGAGGGACTCACCTGGATTGCACTCCAGGATTAGCTGGCCAGCTTTTCGTTTTCCCCGCAGCATGCGCACCACGGTCTCAGCCACTCTCGGACTGGTTACGTATCGCTTGGTCTCGGAGCGGGACTTGTACAGGCCCGAGGACGATTTCCCAAATCCCACATCGGGCTTCAGTTGCGGATGGAAGTCATACAAGCCACGACAGTTCTCTGCCGGGACGTCCTTCCACCTCGCCACTCCGGAATTCAAAACGCAAAATCGCCCAGCGCGCGTAAAGGCTGAAAGCGTCAGCCGAGAGGGAATTCCCGCCCCTGGGACCCACATTCTCACCCTCTAACGCCTGTCCCAGGGTCGCCCAGGATCGTTACATTGTCGACGAACTCCATACAGGGCACACCCCACGTGCCACTTAGCCCTACTCCAGGACTAGGCCGGCGGAAGTAAACACTCCACACTGTGCCTGCGAATGACCTCTCCGTCTTGCCTTTGCCGTCACTTCCGTTTCCTTGCCGGCGCAGACGCCGCAGGATTGAGAGTGGACGGCCACGGAGAGAGAAGGCCCGTCTAGGCGGTGTCTGAACTCGGACTCTATGGTCGTCTGCCCTCTGTGCCTCCTCTCTAGCCGTCCGCGCTCTATGCTCCGCGGCCGCTGGCCGCCGGCCGCCCTCCCGCCTGCCGGGAGGGGTGAGCAGGAGGCGGGGCGGGAAGGCGAGAGGTGTCTCCTCCACCCGACCGGCGGGAGACCTGAGCAACCTCTGTGACAGCTCGTCGGCCGCCATGTCAGCGAGCGGGGCTGGAAACAGATTCGGCGCCCGGCGGTAGCCCTCCTTGCGTCTCCTGTTCCCAGGTAAGGAGAGGAAGAGCGAGATGCAAGAGACCGGCCGGCTGGCGGCCGAGGTGAAAGCCTTTGGGACCCTCCTCGTTCCTTCCCCGGCGCTGTCCTCCTCTGGCAGCGCCGCCTCTGCCCTCCGGGTGCGGTGGAGCCCCGTTCCCTCACCTCCGCCCCTTCTCCGCTCCCGTTTTCCTCTTTTTCTCTCGCCGCCGTGGCCTCTCCCTGCGCCGCGCGCCCATTTCTCCCTTCCTAGGGCACTCGCGCCAGAGGTCCTCCGTCGCCCGGCTGCCCGCGGAGCCTGCGGCTGCCTCTGCGCTTCGGTTCCTTTTCATTCTGTTGCCCAGTCTCTCCACCTCTGCGGGTGATTTGTATTTTCCTTCATACCTGTTCCCCGCCTCGCCTCACCACTTAGGCTGTCAAGAAGCACCTAGTGCCTCCCTTCCATTCCTCTCTGGGCCAATATTTACCTTTGTTTTTATTTTTATTTACGTGTTGTTAAAGGTGTAAAGTTAAGATTTAAAAAAGAAAAATGGAAAAGCTTAGCATTTCTTCCTAAGCTTGGAAACATTAAGGTCTTAGAATGCTTATGTTGTTGCTTTTGTAAACTTAGTCCAACACATCTTACTGTGGAATGCAATTTAAAAGAGAGATTCCAAAGACTCTAAAAATAGGATACCCTAATGGAAAATTTGGCAGTCTTTTTAACCTCTTAGGCAGTGTTAGAAGCCTCAATTCTCTGAGAGTGATTTCAGTGTTTAAGGATTATACTCAAGAGCTTTACCAGCATCACTCTTTCTACCGAGGCAGGAAGCTGAAGGCATTCAACTTCCTATTTTAAAATATGCACCATCCTTTCTGCATACTTTACTGGCCGCGTAATTGATCTTGGCATTTTAAATGCACAAGGAAAAGGTTTCTAAGGAATGTATCACTTAGCAAATAGAAGCCTGAGGGTTTGCTCAGCTGGTGAATATCAAATGGAGAAGGAATTGATGGCCAACTGTGATCTTTTTCCGATTATAAATTTGTTAGGACAGCATAGAAAGTATCCTCTCAACTGTTGTGGAGCCCTGGGGACCCTTTGGTCTTAATTTTTTAAAATTCTTTTTAAAATGCGATTTTGCCATTGACAGTTCTCTAGAAGTTATTATTCTTGCACCCTCTGAATACCTGAATGAACAGACCTGCCCCCCATCCTTTTACTGAGCTGTCCCCTCTCTCCTTATAAAAATAATTTTGTAGATTCAGAAATACACAGGCTCTGGAGGTCTAAATATTGTTAAAATCAAAGCTGAAAGATGTGTTACAGTAAAAGAAGAAATAGTTCACTTACAGAACTATATGGTTCAATTTCTCACTTTTAAAATATACTTTTAAAAATTGTGGTAAAAATATTATCTTAAAATTTGGTTTCTTCATAATATTCAGCCCTAGAGAAATTGATGTCACTTTAAATTTTGCTTTTGAGTGGTGTTATTCTCTTCTGATTTTGGAAAAGAGTATTAGGTTATGATAAGTATCTCCCCTTTTATAGTGTTAATAGTGGTTTGTTTGAGGTTGTAGGTGCTTAAACAACACAAGAGACAGAATATTACATATTTTATTTTTCTGAGATCCCAGTTGCTAGAAATGAAAGAAATGTCCGTTTTACTTTAAAGATGAACCTTATAATCAGCATTTAAACCTACTTTATTAGAAAAACCTTGGTTTTTTACTCCTCATCTTATTTTCTTAAGTATAGTTTTTGCATCTGGTACTATTTTTGCCTTGTTGAAAATATCTCTTTGGTGTCAGGCAAAATGATTCTACTGACTATTTTAAAGTTTTTTCTATTATTATCTCAATTTAACTGATAAAGAAGCCAAAATGCTTCTTTTCTTTTGACGTCTATGTTACCGTTGTGATTGGGAAATGCCAGGTGGTAAAAGTTTGTTGTCAGAATTAAGGCTGTGAGTCTACAGTAGTGCTGTCCAATAGAAATACAAGGCATTAGTACACGAGCAATTTTAAGTTTTTTAGTCACATTACCAAAGTAAAAAAGAAATAGGATTAATTTCAACCTGTTTTATTTAATCCTATATGTATCATTTCAATAAGTGATCTGTTTTAAAAGTTAACTGAGATATTTTACGTTCTTTCATACTGAGTCTGTGAACTTTCATGTGTATTTTACATTTACAGTACGTTTGCATTCTGACTAGTTACTGGTCTTAGCTTGTGGCTAAGACCTTATTGGCTAGCATATTATCTATAGGATTTCTGTGTGATTCTTAAGACGTTTTCTTATCCTAAGAGTCTGGGGTAAATTCTATGAGGCAAATTTAAAAATCCTTTTCCTCAAGTGCTAGGATGTTCAAACTGAGATGATTCTAAGCAGGATGAAAGTCCTGGAGGGTCTCTTCCTCTTAGTGTTGACTGTGTTAATACTGAGGAGGATAAACAGGTTGCCCTGTGCTTGTTTAGTGAGGGTCATAAGATGTATAGAGTGCTCAGTCATTTCCTGGGGTGTCATTGTTACAGTTATTTACATCTGCATGTCAACAATGTGTCAAGGAACTGTGTGAGTCTTTGTCTACTAAGTCTGTTGGCATTAAGCAGGGAGAACCTGAAGACATACCAGAAGTTTGAACTTTATGGTGAACAGGTAGAATGTCTGCTGTTGGAGACTTGCTCTGAAGCAGTTTGAGGTATGGCTAAGAGTTTTGTGTATGTGCTTCTCTGCATGATGGTGTTATCAAAGGAAAGATGAAATCTTTTTAGCAAAAATTAGGAAGGAAGAGGGTATGTTTTTTGACTCCCAAACACTGGGAGTAGTAGCAAAACACAAATGTGTATGGTGGTTTGGATAAACTATAAAATAAATATGGCAGTTTTTAGAGAACGCTACTGACATATTGACTAGGAATGTGTTTTAACTTGTTTTTGCAACAGAGATGGTGATTTACATGGAACGCCTCTTGTTCAGAGCTGTTAGGACTGAAAGATAGCCCTGTTGGAAGGGTAACTGCAGCTCACAGACTTCTTTAGGTTACTATGACCCTTCATGGTTCTTATCCTGATGTCTGTATTCTGTTAAACTTTCCTAAATACTATTTTAGCTGCACGGTTGTACATTTACACTTAATGTCAAAATGTTCCTCAAGGATTAATTAATATTCATTGCAATTTAATGTGAGAAACTTGCCTCCTCCATAACTTTTATGGTATAAATAAATCTTAAATTACTTGATCAGTAAACAAATTCCTTCTGTAAAATCTAGTCACTATAGACCTAGCCCAGTGTTGGCAGTGTGTGCAGTATTAAAGGATCAAGGACAGATTTGGGCAAGGGCTTGTTACTGGCTGCTGCTTGTTTCATGAGAGGTGCATGCATGTTATGTAGGAAAATGTAGCGTTTTCAATTGTTTTTAAATATAGGTGGCTATCTGTTGCTACCATTTTAGTTGGATAAGAGAGGAAATACACTGTTTTGTTCCTACAAATTAGCCTTAGCTAATTTTTCTTTAGTTAGTTAAGAAGGAATAATTGATAGTCTGGCAATTTGCATTTTTTTTTCCAGTTTTATTTATTTCTGGCTGTGCTGGGTCTTCGTTGCTTTTCTCTACATGTGGCAAGCTGGGGCTGCTCTCTAGTTGTGGTGCGTGGGCTTAGTTGCCCCATGGCATGTGATATCTTCCTGGATCAGGGATTGAACCTGTATCGCCTGCATTGGTAGGCACATTCTTAACCACTGGACCACCAGTGAAGTCCTGCAAGTTTTTTAAAAACCTCAATTTAAGTGGCCTCTACGAGGATTATATTTTTATTGAGAAGTTCTACATTCAATAATCTGTGTCTCAGTGCTCTTATGAGTGTGTTCTTTTGTTTAGGGCCTTGAAGATTCTTGTGAATATAGGCTTCTCTTTATTTATAGATCATTCCTTTGGGGGGAAATTATATTTCCTTTTAACCAAGAGATACTTTTTAAAAATGCATTTGAAATAACTATTTTGTAATATTCTTTAATAAAAAGTAAAAAAAAATCATATCTGAACAATTTTCAAAAAAAGAAATACATCATTAAAAAGTTCTGAATCTTATAACAGCTTGAGATTTCTTAAATTGTTTTAGTCACAGTTTTCAGATTCTGCTCTTTACCATATTTGGAGATGGAAACTTTTTGCCTTTATATGACTTCCTCCCTGCCATCTCTCAGGGCTCCACCCTGTCGCCGACCCCCACCCCCCGTTCATCATCATTAGCCATGTGGAGAGGAAAGGTGGTGTGTGTGTGTCAAAATACAGCTCAAGATTATTTTTCCCTTTGACTGTAGGATAAATTTTTTAAAAGTGACAGATTTAGTCATTTTTATTAACATTGGAGCATTTGATATTTTAATTGACTGTACATAAGAGATTTTAAGGATTTCCTTGGTAGCTCAGATGGTAAAGAGTCTCCCTGAAGTGCAGGAGACCTGAGTTCTATCCCTGGGTTGGGAAGATCCCCTGGAGAAGGAAATGGCAACCCACTCTAGTATTCTTGCCTGGAAGTCCCCACGGAGAGAGGAGGTTAGCAGTCTACAGTCGATGGAGTCGCAAAGAGTCGGACATGACTGGGCAACTTCACAAGAGACTTTAGGAATTAACAATATCTTGTGATTCAGTTCAGTTGCTCAGTCGTGTCTGACTCTTTGCGACCCCATGGACTGCAGCACACTAGGCTTCCCTGTCCAACCCCAACTCCCAGAGCTTGTTCAAACTCATGTACATTGAGTCGGTAATGCCATCCAACCATCTAATCCTCTGTCATCCCCTTCTCCTCCTGCCCTCCATCTTTTTCAGCATCAGGGTCTTTTCCAAGGAGTCAGTTCTTTGCATCAGGTGGCCAAAGTATTGGAGTTTCAGCTTTGCATCAGTCCTTCCAATGAATATTCAGGACTGATTGCCTTTGGGATGGACTGGTTTGATCTCCTAGCAGTCCAAGGGACTCTCAAGAGTCTTCTCTAACACATAGTTCAAAAGCATCAATTCTTTGCCGCTCAGCTTTTTTTATAGTCCAACTCTCACATCCATACATGACTACTAGAAAAACCATAGCTTTGACTAGATGGACTTCTGTTGGCAAACTAATGTCTCTGCTTTTTAATATGCTATCTAGGTTAGTCATAACTTTTCTTCCAAGGAGCAAGCGTCTTTTAATTTCATGGCTGCAGTCACAATCTGCAGTGATTTGGGGGCCCAAAAAGATACAGTCTGTCACTGTTTCCCCATCTATTTGCCATGAAGTGATGGGACCAGATGCCATGATCTTAGTTTTCTGAATGTTGAAACCTCATCAAGAGGCCCTTTAGTTCTTCTTCACTTTCTGCCATAAGAGTGTGTCATCTGCATATCTGAGAGTGATATCTCTCCTGGCAATCTTGATTCCAGCTTGTGCTTCATTCAGGCCAGCATTTTGCATGATGTACTCTGTGTCTAACTTAAATAATCAGAGTGACAGTATACAGCCTTGACGTACTCCTTTCCAGATTTGGAACCAGTCTGTTGTTGCATGTCCAGTTCTAACTGTTACTTCTTGACCTGCATACAGATTTCTCAGGAGGCAGGTGAGGTGGTCTGGTATTGCCATCTCTTGAAGAATTTCCCATTTGTTGTGATCCACACAGTCAAACGCTTTGGCATAGTCAGTAAAGCAGAAGTAGTTATTTTTCTGGAACTCTCTTACTTTCTTGTAATTGCCATACCTATTAAATCCTCTTATGAAAACACTGATTTTTTTTAGGAAAATTACTACCTGAATAAATAATTACATTTTTTCTATGTTTGCTGCATCTTGAAAACCCAGTGAATTGGGTGGCTGTGGTTTTGTAATTTGAATGAAGGCAAACAGCCATTTTGAAGAGCCTTTTATGTTATAGATTTTTAGGTAAATAGTTTCCTTAAAATATGTGAACTTTATAATAACAGAAAGAATGCTGTTGTTCCTGGATATGGGAGAGCATACCACTTGCATTTTTAATTTATGCATGCATTGTTTTCCTTGTTCACTGTTTCTCTCTTCTGCAGGTATTAACAGTGTACAGATAAATCTTAAAAGTGATTATTAAATGAACTGAAACATCTTCCTTTAAGATTTTTCAGCAAGGACTTATTTTTGTGAACTTGCATTCTATTTATTGAATCCTCATGGAGTTTTTTCTCCCCGTTCATGAAGCACCAAAGGTTAGATTTTTCTTTTTCCCACTGTGGGCATGAAAAGATTTTCTTAAGTCAGGTCTCAGAAGGATTTATAGCAAGTAACAGAGTTGATTTCCTCCCTCATTTTCAACCCAAATTAAAAGAGGAATGGAATTTTGTAGAAACTCTGCTGATTAGAAAACTGCAAAGTTTAGTTTCCTGAGGAAAAGACTTTATATCCATTTGTGACTTCTTAATCCAAAATCAGTCATTAGGCTTTATTTTCTTCAACAGTTGACAAAGTAATCACTAGGTGCCTTTTGCTTCAGTAGTTAAAAAAAAAAAATTGTTCTGGAGTTCTTTGTCATTCCAGTTGGAGTTTATACCTATAGCATTGCATCAGCACTGTAAAGAGCCAAAATGAGAAGCAAGGTCATGTGACTTCTTTGATCATATAATTAAATGTTTTGTAAGATGGAATGGTTTGTCTTATTAGTCCTACAGTTGAACTCTAGTTTAAAACTGACCTAATAGGTCTTATGTCAACCAAAGTTCATATTTTTGCTAGCCAGAGAAAGATTTCAAATTAACCTAAAGTAAACTATTTAATTCAGGAGATTTTTTTTTTAATTATATCACTTACCCTCTTGATTAATTATAATTTTGTGGATTTTGATGCCTACAGCCTTTTTGTCCTCTTTCAGCTGCTTACCTGGGGAAAACCTAGGGATTCCCTAGTAAATCATGACAGGTCTTTGATGCTTGAAAATATGGCTTACCTTCCCTGACAGCCTCCAAGAGTAAATGTGTGTGTGCAGAAACTTACAAGCAAAAATTCTGCTTCAGAAACACTTACCTATGATGATGAAACAGATGTTCTACAACTGTCTTAAAATGACAGTTGCCATGTACTTGTATAAAACTTTGCATAAAACTGTATCTTTTGCTGGAGAGTTTTCATTTTGTTCCAGTGCTTCGGAGTGTGTTAAAAAAATATCCAGAATAAGTATCTCCTCTAGTTTATTCTGCCTAACTTCACCATTTGTTTTTTTTCCTATTGTCTTCCATGTAAAGTTCAAAAGTCAGAATAGGTCATGGTTTAGTATAACGTTGGTGGTGGGGGTAGGAGTGGGTAGATGGTAGGAATACAACAAATTTTACTCCTTTCTTTTTTCCTCTCTTTCTTCTCTATTACAGAAGTAATTGTGCTCCGGCAGGGGGGAGAGGGCAGGGGGAAGGAAGCTACATTTTAATTTAAGGAAAACATGGTTTTTCAAAAATCAGTGTTTTTTCCTATAATGAAAGTTGAACAGAAGCTTTAGTTTAGCAGTCAGAATCCATTGATCTCTCTTGTCCTACCTCTGATGCCTGGTAGACTTGCCAGGAAGAATCTTTGAGTACAAGTGATAGCAGTACTGCTTGGGAAACGAGTTCTTGGGGCAAGAAATAGTGAGTGACTTTACTCAGAAAGCCAGCAGACTGAAGAGGTGATGGACTAGTGTCCCAAAGAACCATTCCTCCAGTTAGAGGTCAGGCTTCTTTTTACCAAAAGGAGTGTGCCTGTGGTTGGTTGCTGGGAACTTCTCGGTGCGGAAATCCTTTGCTCTTGCAGCTTTCCAGGTAGCCAGTCACAGTGTTCCTGTAAACCGCCAGCCAGACAGATGTTATTTTTTATCCCTATGTGAATAGAAAAGTGTTTTACCTTTAGAGATCAGAGTCTTGAGATTAGGCTCTCCTGTATGTTTTAGGCTATTGGCAACATTCTAAACTTCCGGCAAAAACAATAGATTACAAAGAGTTAAAGGAGAAGAAATAGATCCAATAAGATGTCAGATTTGTTCTTCCCTATCACACAGGGAAACTTTGCACTAATATGAGACAGTGCTAGAAATATATACACATATATTTTTTATTTATTATATATATTATTTATTTATTTATTTGGCTGTGCCATGCAGCTTGTGGGATCTTAGTTCCCCAATCAAGGACTGAACCTGGGCCCTCAGCAGTTAAACCACTCAGGCCTAACTAACTAGTGGACTGCCAAGGAATTCCTGCTAGAATAAATTTAATAGTGTCTCTTTTGTCATATGTGTTTCCTTTAGGGAATATTCTCCACTGAAATAAAATATCTTGGGGAAAAATCATATTCTATCAGCAGTCTTTCAAAGCATTCCAAGTTGTCTTCCTCTGAGACAGGGTTTTTTGGGTACTTTTTTTTTTTATTCTTTTCTAAGAATTTCTTACCTAGAATAAGCTGCCTTACTCTGGAATTTTTTTTTTTCCCCCAAACCTCCATTATAATATTTCTCTTGAATGGCTGATGGTGAGAAGGCATATTCACTTTTACACCTATCTCCATTCTTGCCTTCCTATTAACTTTTGGTAGGCTGGAGATATAAATTAGCATGTCACTGTTGTGTCACATCACAGTAAGAATTAATACCATTAATGTTTATTTAGATATTTTATTATAGGAGAGGAAAACAGAATCTACCTATTTGACATGGATAAAATATAATCTCTGGAAACAGTCAGAGTTTTTTAACCTTGGGTCCAAGAACAGGCTTCAAGGGGTCTGTGCGCCACCTGAAGTAACTCTCATAACTTAATGGTAGTATATGTGCATTTTTCTTTTCTTTTTTTTTTTTAATGTGTAGTTTTCTTAGGAGACATTTCTTGGCTTTTGTCAGATTCTTCAAAGGGTCCATGACCCTGAAGAGGATAAGACTCACAGAATTACTTTGAGCTTGTTATAAATTGCTAATCCTTAAAAGCAGCTATAGTTTTATAAACATTCCTATATATAAGCTTTATGTTTTGGGTAATATTTTATTTATGACAAAAATAATTTAATAGATTATTTTATACAAGGCACAATGATTCTTTTTTAAAAAAGCAAATCTTCCTCAAATATCTTACCTTTTATTTTGTATGCCTTTACACAGTTCTGTGGTTAACTTTGTTTGTTTTTAAAATTTATTTACCATCTGTGCATTTTACAGAAAGATGATTAATCCTTAGTGGTTGAATTTTTCCTGGCAGTTCAAAGAATTGTTCATAAACTCAGAATCAGGATAAAGGAAAGCTGCATTTTATGAGGCTCCCCTACCCAGTGAGAGGAATGCATTCACAGATAGGTTGATTATATATAAGCATGCTCCTGATGAAGTAGAAAAACGTAAGAAACTGGGTACAATTAGAAAGATTACCCTTGAACAGCAGATAGAAATAAGAAGGGGAAATAACTGATTACCAACTGACATCTGGTAACTTCTGTTTACCTGTGGCCCAGTTGAGACTGCTTTGCCAGGAATAGGAAGAGGACTGGAGGGCAGTGATGAAGGTTAGTGTCTCTTTGGGGATGAGATTCTGGGGCTGATTGGGTAAGGACGTCTGGCCAGCATTGAGGCTGCACCTGATGTTGGAAGGATGCTGCTTTTATAGTTTCCAATCTGCATAGTTATGATTTTCTTTAGCAGCCTGGGTATAAGAGCAGAGAAGATGGTCAGGTTGATCAGGCCTGGGGTTTATAGGGTGGGTGCAGTAGACGTATAAGATAACAAAAGAAGTAGCTAGAGATGATACATGAATTCAGTGCTTGAAAAGAAAGAATGCCAGGAGTCTGACTAATGTTTTAAAAAAAAAAATGCAGAAGTCTGGAGTTTTCGGTTTGTTTTTTAATAATTTAATTTTATTCTTTTTTTTCTTTTCGCTTTGTCCATGATGCATTACTTGGCGGAATCTCAGTTCCCCAAGTAGGAACTGAACCCAGGCCTTGGCAGTGAAAGCCTAGAATCCTAACCACTTGGCCACAAGGGAACTCCTGAGTCTGGAGTTCTTGATGTGGTTGAACTGGGTAACGGTAGTGAGGTAATGACAGTAAAGATTGAGAGTTAGAAAGAATAGGAATTTAGAACCAGACAATGGGATATTGGTAGTTGGAGATACGAAGACTCACCTGAGATGAATACAGTGTTTTGATGCACAGTAAAATCTAAGACTAGGGTGACAGTTGCTAAATTGACCAGACAATAATGTCACTATAGGTTTTTGAGGCATAAAGAAACATGCATTCCATAAGTCTGTTAAGTCACTGTTTTTCCTATATAGAACACAAAGATAGTATATTCTTTTTAAAATTTTTATTAGTATTTTTAAATTAATTAATTTTTATTGGAGTATTATTGCTTTTCAAAGGTAGTGTTTTCTGAACAGTAATCTGCCTCTGGCTTATGAGAGAAAACCTTAATTAAAAGTAAACATATCAGCCTAAACTCATTTTGAAATTTCATAACTTCTGAAATGATAGAATTAATAAATTTTCACCTTTTGTTCAAAAGGGGATTAGAGAGCTCCTAGCTAAGGTTTATAATTTTAAAATACTGTTAAAATGGTTTTGTTCTTTATTCTAGTTGAATTGATAGGTTGATTTTAATTTACTGATATCCGTTTGAACCTGCACATTAAAATGTCCATATATGCTTTGGTGAATAGTTTTGAAATATGGTAGCTTGTCAATGACCTTCAACCTAGCATTAGTTCCTGTTAGTTCATTGGCTAATGTTTGAGCTGGGTGTTCTTGGCTCAGATGGTAAAGCTCTGCCTGCAATGTGGGAGACCCGGGTTCAATTCCTGGGTCGGGAAGATCCCCTGGAGAAGGAAATGGCAATCCACTCCAGCACTCTTGCCTGGAAAATCCCATGGACAGAGAAGCCTGATAGGCTACAGTGTATGGGGTCGCAAAGAATCGGACACGACTGAGTGACTTCACTTCACTTCTTTGGAAGGACTGATGTTGAAGCTGAAACTCTAATACTTTGGCCACCTGATGTGAAGAGCTGACTCATTGGCAAAGACCCTGATGCTGGGAAAGATGACTTCCCTGGTGGCTCAGATGGTAAAGCGTCTGTCTACAATGTGGGAGACCCGGGTTCGATCCCTGGGTTGGGAAGATCCCCTGGAGAAGGAAATGGCAATCCACTCCAGGACTATTGCCTGGAAAATCTCATGGACAGAGGAGCCTGGTAGGCTACAGCCCATGGGGTCGGAAAGAGTCGGACATGACTGAGTGACTTCACTTTCACTTTCTGGGAAAGATTGAGGGCAGGAGGAGAAGGGGACGACAGAGGATGAGATGGTTGGATGGCATCACTGACTCGATGGACATGGGTTTGGGTGGACTCCGGGAGTTGGTGATGGACAGGGAGGCCTGGTGTGCTGCTGTTCATGGGATCGCAAAGAGTCAAACACAACTAAGTGACTGAACTGAACTGAGCCCATAGGTGATCAGCATTATACTAAGTACTGTGTGAAATGCAGTAAAAATGAGCCCTTTCATCAAAACATTTGATGAAAAATACAAGTCTCAAATATATACAGGTAATTTTTTAAGAAAAGGAAGGAAATTTACACGAAAACCTTTTTTGGTTTTGTCTAACTTATAGTTAATTTACTAAATATTTTGTAGAATTTATTTCCTTATTTTTCCAGAATTTTAAATGCAACCTTTTGACCTACGGTTTGATAAACATAATAGGGAAAGTTATGTAACAGTTTAGATGAATTCATTTCTAAGATCTGTAGTGTTCCACCATAGAGGTTTCTACTTTGTGCCCTTGAGAACTGGCTTTGTAGGAACTCCTGTTTCTGTAGGTTATATATCCAGTGATTATATGCTGCTCTAAAATAGGGTCTTAAGGCAGTGAGAGTCCTTTGAGATAGTGGATAAAAGCATTTCCAAAAGAAAAAAAAAAACACACGAGTTTATTACATGATATAATGCATTTTAAAGTGACTGCCTTTCTCAGTGTTAAGCACACAGAGCACTTAGTAAATTGGTTGTTTTAATTTGCTAAACTTTGTGATAACCTTGTATTTATTTGGATTATTTGTAAAGAGGTGAACAATATTAATATATTGATTCACTGTGTAGCATTCTTAGGAGTTATTAAAAAATTGTGTCCTTGATTCAATGCTTTAATGTTTTTCTTGAATAGAAAAAAATATTGTGTGTTAAATATACAGAAATACAGAAAGTAACACAGAAAACAAATACAGCAAAATACAGAAAAGTGGAAAAAAAAAAATCGTACTCCCATCAGCCAACAGCAAGAACTGTGAACATTTCTGTATATGTACTTTCAGTGTCCTTGGAGTGTGTGTAGGCATAGTTGAGATCATATTTATGATTTTAAGTTATATTTATTATAGATTCACAATGTGCACATTTTGTGGTATTGTAACATCTAGGGTATAAGCTAATATATTTAATCATTCCCCTGAAAGTGAAAGTCACTCAGTCCTGTCTGACTTTTTGTGACTTACAGTCTATGGAATTCTTTAGGCCAGAATATTGGAGTGGGTAGCCTTTCCCTTCTCCAGGGGATCTTCCCAACCCAGGGATCAAACCCAGATCTCCCGCATTGCAGGCAGATTCTTTATCAGCTGAGCCACAAGGGAAGCCCGAGAATACTGGGGTGGGTAGCCTAGACATTCTCCAGCGAATCTTCCCGATCCAGGAATCAAACCTGGGTCTCCTGCATTGCAGGTGGATTCTTTACCAACTGAGCTATCAGGAACATGTTATGAAATTGTTTTTTGATGAATTGTGCCAGTTTATATTCTAACTGAAAAGAATGTGACAATGCCTATATTTCAATAGAAGATTGTTGTTGTTAGTCACCAATCGTGTCTGACTCTTCTGCAACCCCGTGGACTGTAGCCCTCCCGGAGCCTCAGGCTCTCAAGAGAAGCCTGGCAGGCTACAGTCCATGGGGTTTCAAAAGTGTCAGACCCGACTTCGCAACTAAACAACAACAGAGGGCAATGTGAGTTGAAAAGGCAACTTCATTAGGCCCCTAGCTGCTTCTCATACTTTTCCCATGCAGCCAACCTATCACACTCATTTTCCTCTAACAACTCCTAGTCTTTGTATCTGTACTACAGTGCCTGTCCTATCCCACCTCTCTTTATTGTCCATCTGTCTAATTTTTCCTTCTTAGTCTTTGTTTCAATCTTTTCTCCTCTGTCTTTTCCTGTATGGGAGGCCTACCCAGCCAGAACAACAGAGCAGAGCAGTCTGTTTTCTGCTGGCAGGGTCACTCAAGAGAGAAGGATGGCTGAGACAGTTAAGCTTAGGTATTACCAAATTTACCAAACTGATAAATCAGTTTACCTCCCCAGAGATGAATCCAAAGGAAGACATCAGGGGTGAGGGAAGTTTCTTCATAACTCTCAGTATTTATAGTAACCTTGCCACAGTCTTAGTGATTAAAAAACATGTATTAGCATATGTTCAATGCCTTAAAAAAAATTTTTTTTCTGAGAACAAAAATAATACAACTGACAGCTCAATAAATAATAACCCACTTAAAAATTGGGCAGAGGATCTGAATAGACATTTCTCCAAAAACACAAATGACCGATAAATACATGGAAAGATGCTCAACATCATTAGCTGTCAGGGAAATGCAAATCAAAACTATGTATGCTACTTCATATCTTTAGATAAATTGTAACCTTGTACGTTGCTGGTAAGAATGTAAAATGGTAGGCCCTCTGTGGAAAATAGTATGATGCCTTCTCAGTAACTTAAACATCAAATTAGCATATGACTCATAATTCCATTCCTAGGTACATACTGAAAAGAATTGAAAACACATGTTAAAAAAAACCCAAAATCTTATATAGGAATGTTTGTAGCAACATTATTCATAATAGCCAAATAGTAGAAACAACCCAAATATCCATCAACTGATGAATAGATAAAGTGGTAAACCAATATAATGGAATGTTATTTGGCAATAAAAGAAATGCAGTATTGATAATATGCTACAACATAGATATACCTTGGAAAATATTATGCTAAGTGAAAGATGACGGTTATGAAAACCACATATTATGTGATTCTCTTGATACAAAATATTCAGAATGGATTGATCATAGAGAAAGAAAGTAGACCAGTGGTTGCCTAGAGCTGGCTGGGAGAGCTGAGAGAATGGAAAGTGACTACTAATGGGTATGTGGGGATTGGAGAGCAGGGAGGTTCTTTTTGGAATGATGAAAATGTCCCAAAATTTATTGTGACATGTGTGCACAGCTTTGTGACTATACTGAAAACAGTTGACTCGTACGTTTTAAATGTGTAAGTTCTGTGGTATGTGAGTGATACCTCAATAAAGCTATCATTTAAAAGTTCAGTTGGAAAAAAAATGCATGTTTATCACAGAGAATGTATAAAACATAGAGAAGTACAAAAAGAAAAAAACTGTTAGAATTTAAACATTTTCCTATTTTCATTTTTATGATAAGATAAAAGAAAATGCTGCTGCTGCTGCTAAGTCGCTTCAGTTGTGTCCGACTCTGTGCAACCCCATAGATGGCAGCCCACCAAGCTCCTCTGTCCCTGGGATTCTCCAGGCAAGAACACTGGAGTGGGTTGCCATTGCCTTCTCCCAAAAGAAAATAGCATAAGCTTATTCAAGATCATCATGAACACTGCCATAAAACAGCTTTCTGCTATGGGATGTCAGTGCTCAGATTTCTTTTTATAATCATGGGGTAAAATTAATAAGTTACGTCTTTGGAGCAACATTATAGCATGTTGTAAAAACAAAGGTTTCTCAGTAGTTAGTAGAGAAAACTGGTGGGAAAGCTGAGTCTTAAGGTGCTCATGGTAAATAGAGGTGCTGAACTTGAAGGAACTTGTGTTATCACAGTTAATACCAAATTCAGGTTATGAACAGACATTTAATTGTTGCAGAGCAGCATCATACATCATATTAAACTAATGATAATATTATTGGTGTTTTTATTGCTTGTATTAATTTCAAATTTTGTTTTGGTTTAATAATTGTATTGGAGTTATAAACACATAATTCTCTTTTTACATCTTTTAATTTTAAGTAAAAATAATTTGTCAGTTCATAAGGACTACCATAATTATTTCTTTTAATAGCCATTCAAGAGGAATAATGGCATAAATAGTTAGAATTAAAAGGGCCTATGATTTTATTGCTGAAGAAATGAAGGCTCAGGGGTTTCTTGCTCAAGCTTTTCAAACAAGTTTAGAGCTTGGTTAGAATTCAGATTTCAGTATTTATAGCCTAATTTTTTTTCTCATATGCTTTTATCACTTTTTTCTTTTGACTTATTCTCAATTATTATTGCCTTCTCCTGAGATTTCTTTCTTTCATATATGCTTTGTCACCTCAAATAGAGCACTTTTGGACACAAATTACACCTAAGTTCTTTTTGTCCTATGCTCCTGTTCACCCCGCTCCACCCTACTCCACCCGCAGTGTACGCTGCACTGAGCCTGGTGTTGGATAATTAGCTGGCTCTCAGTAGGTGTTAATAAAGGGTTTTAACTTTGCCTTCTGGGAGCCATGGAAACTTGGCCTTCAAAATTCAAACTTGGGCCAGAGTGCAAACCTTTGGAAGTCTTGTTCTAATATGGAGCAAATAAAGTAACACTTTTTCTGTAAAATATTGATTTGGGGTTTTGTTGTTGTTTTTTTTCTGGTCACACTGAACCAGCCCTCTCAGCAATGAGAGCGAGGAGTCCTAACCACTGGCCACCAGAGAATTCTTTTAATTCAATTCTTAGCTTTTTAGAAGCTATCCTACCCTCTGTTGTTGATGGATCATTGCAAAGTTGTAGGTTTTTTTAAATATTGCTAAGTTGGACATCTTCCTTTTAGTAACTAAAAGAACATGTACTAAAATGATTCAGGTGCAGATGTTTTTGTGGTTAAAACATCTTAACAATTGGCAATTCTTAGGAAATAAAAATGTAAACAGTAATCCTGTCGCACTATTATTATGACTTTGTTGTACCCCCCTTCTCCCACCCCATAGCCTCTTCCCTCTCCTACTTTTACCTCCTTATTCTGTTTGTCTTTCTAGACCTTCTGACCGTTCTTCTGGGTCTGACTGAACTAACTTTGGGCCAAGGAAACTCAGTAGTAGTCAGGGTGATATCCTGTAATTCATCCACTGTTTTATACCCATCATTCAAATTCTCAAACTATATTGCTACTTTCACTTGGACCTCTGAGATTACTCTATTATTTTAGCCTTTTACTTTTAAAATTTCAGGAGAGCCCTATTGGTAAAATAATATATTTTCTTAATTTCAGTAAGAGTGGTCATAATTTTTATTGGAACCAGTTTCATTCCATTTATTTCTTAGGTTTCATTTTGTCTTTTAAATGAGCATGGAAATATCTTTTATGTTTTTCTTTAGTGGAGAAATCCAGTCAAGAATGTGAGAAGATGAAACTTCCAAGTAAAATTGTTGTTGAAAAAAAAGGAAATTCTAGGTTAAAATAAATTTGACCTTGGTCTAGTTCCATTTGTCTTATCTATGTATTTGAAAGGAACTTAAAACAATTCTTCTGTATGTTCTTTGAATAGTTAAACCTTATCCTTTAATTTACATAGCATAAAATGAAGGATTTGTAATTACAGACTCAAAATTTTCTGGATAAGACAGTAAGAGTGAACCTATTTAATTGAATCTTTGCTTTTTATTCTAATTCATGCTTCTTTTTTTCAGATTTGCTGAATTGCCTTTTATATTTAATCTTTCAATGACAAAAGTGCTCTTTTAGAGTTTCCCCTCTATTTCTGTTTCCTACCAGATAATATTTGTGGGGTCTTTTTTGTTAAATAAAGTTTAAGTATTGAGTGATGTAACCATTTTTCCTAAGTTTATTTCCCTGGGTAAGAGGTAGTGAAAAAGAGACGTTAGTGTTTTAGTTCAACTGAACAGTCATTATTTAGCACCTATTATGTGCCTCAGGCTTTGCTATGGTAAATGTTACAAAAGAAGTAACACATTCTCTTACTTCAGGCACTTGGATTCTACCTTGGGAAATAATATACTTGCATTGGAATAGCTTGTGAAAAAGCCCTAAAGCAATAAATAAGCAAATTTGAGGCAGCACCTACTAGATGGGGGTCTCCAACCCTATTAGGAATCAGGCCATACAGCAGGAGGTGAGTGGGTGAGTAAAAAGCTTCATCTGTGTTTACAGCCACATCCCATCGCCCACGTTATTGTCTGAGCTCCACCTCCTGTAATTAGATTCTCATAGGAATGAGAACCCTACTGTGAATGTGCATGTGAGGGATCTAGGTTGTGAACTCCTTATGCAAATCTAACGCCTGATGATCTGAAGTGGAGCTGAGGCGGTGATGCTAGCGCTGGGGAGTGACTGCAGACACAGATTCATTAGCAAAGAGGTTAACTGCAGAGACCATAATGAATCGTTTGCAGGCTCATCAAAACTCTTATCAGTGAGGAAGTGGCAAGTGACAGTTAAGCCACATCTGGTAGCAGGCTCTAAGTCAGAATCCAACACTTATTTTAGTCCATGTGTGGTCTACCCTTTATTTTGTATACCACTTCCATCCATTTCTTTTTCCCACACTGCACGCTTGTCTCACACAATTTTGGGAAGCCCACAATATAACCTTCACCAAAATGAGTGAAAAACAAATGTTGCTGGAGAGCTTCTTTGAAAAGGGGGAAAGACCCAATGATGAGACAGCAGAAGACTCTAAGACTGCCAACAAAAAGAAAGCTGCATTTTTAAGAAAATACCAAGAGTCCTACTTAAGTTATGGGTTCATTACAACAAGTGATTCACATTCTTCAAGCCTGCTTTTTATAATATGTGGCGACTGACTGTCCAATGACGTCATGAAACCTTCACAACTGCCTTGCCACATGGAGACGAAGCACCCTGCATGAAAGGACAAGCCTTTGGAGATTTTCCAAAGGAAAATGTGTGAACATGAACAGAAGCAATTATTGAAGGCCACCACTTCATCAAACGTGTCTGCACTGAGAGCATCATTCTTAGTGGCTAACTACATTACTGAAGCTAAGAAGCCCTTTCCTGTTGGTGAAGAGTTGATCTGCTTGCTGCTTAGGACATTTGTCATGAACTTTTAGAAGAGATTGCAGTTCACAAGATGGCACATGTTCCTCCTTTGGCTAGCACCATAATTAGACAAACTGATGAAATAGCAGAGGATATCGAGGCATAATTACCAGAGGATTAATGAGTCACTGTGGTACACAATCCAGGTTGACAAGTCTACTGAGTTGACGACAAGGCAACAATGCTTGTTTTTGTGCAAATATTTTTCAGGAGGATGTATGTGAGGATATGTTACGTGCACCTTTGTTGCCAGCCAACACCACAGCTGCAGAACTATTCAAGTCTTTGAATGATTACATATCAGGAAATTGGTGATACATGAATTGGTCATTCCATACAGACAGAGCTGCTGCCATGACTAAAACTTTCTGGTTATACTACTCAGGTCACCAAGAGGTTGCTTCTGAATGTGAGTCTGTGCACTGTGTCATCCAAGCAGAAATGCTGGTTAGCTGAAAAATGTCACCTGAACATAACAACGTTTTGCACGGTGTGATTAAAATGATCACATTTAAGTACATGCCCTTAATTCACGTCTCTTAGCACAGCTCAGTGAGATGGACACAAGAGCACACACGTCTTCTCTTATACACAAAAGTGAGGTGTCTTTATAAAGGAAGATCACTGGCCAGAGTTTTTGAGTTACAAGAGCCACTTCAAAGATTTCTTTTAGAAGAACAGTCACCACTGGCAGTATATTTCAGTGACACAGAATGGGTGGCAAAACTTGATTACTTGTGTGACATAGCCTGCTCAAAGAACTCACTCTGTCACTTCAGGGGAGAACGACAGCTGTGTTCAAGTCAGCAGATACAGTGACTGCATTCGAAGCCAGACTCTAATTATGGGAGCGATGAGTGAACAATTGAAATTTTTGATATTTTGAACATTTAAAGAGATTTTGAAAGAGATTGAGCCAGGGCTTTCTTTCTCCCAACTGGATGCATTATCACCTGTCTCAGCTTTCAGAAGAGTTTGAACATTATTCCTCTACCACAAAAGACCCCTGGACTGGGAAGGAATGGATGCCAGGTGAATCAGTTTTGTCCACTGTAGAAGAGGATCAGCTACTTGAGATCGCAAATGATGGTGGCCTTAAAAGTAGGTTTAAGTCACCTTCAAATCTTCACATGTTCTAGATCAAAGTCAAGGCAGAATATCCTGAGATTTCCACAAAAGCCCTGAAAAGCCTGCTTGTATTTCCACCATCCTGTTTTTGTGAAGCAGAGTTTTCTGCAGGGACAGTAACCAAAACAAAATCACAGAGTAGACTACACATAAGCAACACAGTTCAGGTATCACTGTCTCCCATCAGCCCCAGGTGGGACCATCTAGTTGCAGGAAAACCAGCTCAGGGCTCCCACTGATTCGTATTATGGTGAGCTGTATAATCATTTCATGATGTATCACAATGTAATAATAGAAATTCAGTGCACAGTAAATGTATTTGATTCATCCTGGAACCAACCCCCTCACCCCCCATCCATGGAAAAATTGTCTTCCATGAACCAGTCCCTGATGCCTGAAAGGCTACACTAGATACTTTTAATAAATACAGTGTTTACTTCGTTTAAAAAAAAAAAGGTCTTTGTAAATGTTTCAGCATATATCCAGTGTAAGCTGTCTCCATCTATGACTGGACTTTTCTGAGGACAAAGAATAAATTTGTATTATATTTATTGTAAATTATATTACAGTTTCCTTTCCTAATTTGTCCCAACTTTTCATCTTCAACAGCTTAGCTCAGATTCTACTTTGTGTGTCGTCATCAGAGGCAGCACAGACTCTGGAGCCTGTCAGCTTAGGTTTAAGTTACAATTCTGACAGCTGTTTGACCTGATAAGTACTTAACCTATCAGTGCTTTGTCTTGCTCACCCATAAAATAGAGGTGCTAATAATAACTACCTAAGAGGATTGTTGTGAGGCTTAATGAATCAGTATATACAGGGCACAGAGTAAGTACCGTATGAATATTTGCTTTTATTCTCACACTCTGTTGTTATGGTTATTCCTCACAATAAGTGTAATCATTCTATGAAGGCATGTATTTGAACCTAAATATTGTTGGAATTTTATGTTTTTTTTTTAAATTATGCTTCATAACATCTGTTTTAACATACAAATAGTTCCCACCTCAGTTTTTGGAGTCAGTTGATGTTACCAGGAAATGGTCACTTATCATCCTATGAATTTACATATCCCTGGTTAACTTTTTTTCCCCTAGTTTTCTCCTTTTCTGTTAAGTATTTATTCATTATGTCTGACTGTACATTATACACATGTGCTCTCCACTAGCCTGTAAGTTCTTCTCAAGGAAGCATTCTGTCTCGATAATGATGACAAACGTAACAATTATTCATCACAATATCATGCATCTTGCTATCATTAGAATTTCATAATTAGTCCATCAAACATTTTAATATTGTGATTCAAGTATAAATCATGGCTGGAAGTGCCATCCAACATTATTCCTACTCAGTAGTTTGGGTGATGTCCGGTAATCTACCCACTGTTTTATGCTTGGGCTTCCCTGGTGGCTCAGTTGGTAAAGAATCTGTCTGCAGTGTGGGAGACCTGGGTTTGATCCCTGAGTTGGGAAGATCCACTGGAGGAGGGCATGGCAACCCACTCCAGTATTCTTGCCTGGAGAATCCCCATGGACAGAGGAGCCTGGCAGGCTGCACTCCCATGGGGTCACAAAGAGTTGCACACAACTGAGCAACTAAGCACATTAAAAATCTCAGTTCAATTCAGTCGTTCAGTCGTGTCTTACTCTTTGCGACCCCATGAATCGCAGCACGCCAGGCCTCCCTGTCCATCACCAACTCCCGGAGTTCGCTCAGACTCACGTGCATCGAGTCAGTGATGCCATCCAGCCATCTCATCCTCTGTCGTCCCCTTCTCCTCCTGCCCCCAATCCCTCCCAGCATCAGAGTCTTTTCCAGTGAGTCAACTCTTCGCATGAGGTGGCCAAAGTACTGGAGTTTCAGCTTTAGCATTATTCCTTCCAAAGAAATCCCAGGGCTGATCTCCTTCAGAATGGACTGGTTGGCTCTCCTTGCAGTCCAAGGGACTCTCAAGAGTCTTCTCCAACACCACAGTTCAAAAGCATCAATTCTTCGGCGCTCAGCCTTCTTCACAGTCCAACTCTACTATTAAAAAAATCTATTAAAAATCTACTAAATACTTAATTGTTCTCAGGATTTCCAATACCAAGCTTACACACTGAAGGAGAATGTTCATTCAGCAGACAATTCTTGAGTGGTTTCTTTGCATCTAGCACTAGCCTAGGCACGAGAAAGATGTTTTTAAAAGTGGCAGTGTATGGTAATTAACAGGGCATATTCCAGATTCACATAGATCTCGGTTCAAATCTCAGTCCTGCTTCTTTCTTGCTATATAAACTTTGAGCAAGTTACTCATTTCTCTTTATGTTTCCATGAGAATGAAATGAAAAATAGAAGGATTTCCATGAGAATGAAATAAAATAAGATACATAAAGTGTTAGTGTAATACCTGGCATTCATTAAATATTGATAAATAATCACATGTAATCAGCGGCTGTTTTAGGACAACAGAATAGGGACAATTATCCAGTAGACTTGGATTTTAACTGCCACATTGGGACAGAAAAGGAGGCCTTAAGTCCAAGCCAAGGAACCTGAACAGGGCCTGGGGACTGAGAGCTGCACACACAGCCAGGACCCTGAAGACCTCAGTTCTCCAGTGATAGATTTAGGGGACGGGGGCGTCTGCCTAGTAGCAAAGAGATGAGGAGTTTTTCTGTCTGTGCCCTGATACTCTGTTGGAAAGTGGCTTCTTTTTGTGTTTGTAATCATGAGTCTATTAACTCTGAAGTTTGAGGTTTATATTAATGCTTTCCTCAGTTAAGAATTAATGCAATAATTGGCCCTGGCTGGTAACATAACCAGGGATACCTGGCAAAAGCTAAAGCAGTCTGGAAGAGGTGATCCTTAAATCTGCCTATGCAAGATCCCTACAGAGCACCTTGTTCAAAATCACAGAATAATTTGCCAGGATTAACAGTCGACAGAAACAACAAACAATAGATTCAGATTCCTAAGAATGAGTATTTTCTTTATAATTATATACTTAAAATATTTTAATAAAATTAATAAAATGGGATAAAAAGGAAAATGGTGCTGTCAAAAAGTTAAAGACATTTTAAGTAGTATGGTATGACTTCTAAAAATAAAAATCACAAAAATAAACTGAGCGAACAAATTAAGCAACAAATTTTATACAGTTGAAGAAAGAAGTAGTTCACTGGATGATACGTGAAGTTTGATTTGGAATTCAGCCCCCAATCTCAATACAAAAATATAAAGAGAAATTAGAAAAAAGTCAGTGATGTAGGTCATACAGTAAGGAAATCTAATGTACATCAAATAGTAATTTTTTTCTTTTCTTGATTTAGTTTTTAATTGAAGGATAATTGCTTTACAAAATTTTGTTTTTGCCAAATCTCAACATGAGTCAGCCGTAGGTATACATATATCCCCTTTCTCTTGAACCTCCCTCCCGTCTCCATCCCCATCCCACCCTCTAGGTTATTGCAAGAATACCTTCTATGCATAAATAAAATCCATGTTTGTTGTATTCTCTCTTAGAATCATTACCTTCACATTTTACACTAATCGAGCATTTGTTTTTCTTGACTTTCTTTTTATATTCTTTTTGTCGTGTTACATAGGGCTTCTCTGGTAGCTCAGCTGGTAGAGAATCTGCCTGCAATGCAGGAGACCCCAGTTCAATTCCTGGGTCAGGAAGATCCTCTGGAGAAGGGATAGGTTACCTATCCCAGTATTCTTGGGTTTCCTTGGTAGCTCAGACAGTAAAGCACCCGGCTGCAATGCGAGAGACCAGGATTCAATCCCTGAGTTGGGAAGAACCCCTGGAGAAGGGAATGGCTACCCAGCTCCAGTATTCTGGCCTGGAGAATTCCATGGACTCTATAGTCCATGGGGTCGCAAAGAGTCAGACACGACTGAGCCACTTGTGCTTTCATTTGGGCTTCCCTGCTAGCTCAGTAGGTGAGAGTCCACCTACAATGTAAGAGACCCCGGTTCGATTCCTAGGTCAGGAAGATCTGCTGGAGAAGGGATAGGCTACCCACTCCAGTATTCTTGGGCTTCCCTTGAGGCTCAGCTGGTAAATAATCTGTTATATAATTTGTTGTGTTTTTATTATTATTTTTTTATTGACGTATAGTTGATTTACAGTGTGTTAATTTTTGCTGCACAGCAGAATGGCTTAGTTATACACATATATACATTCTTTTTTTGTATTCTTTTCTGTTATGGTTTATCCCAGGATGTTAAATATAGTTCCCTGTGCTATACAGTAAGATCGTGTTGTGTATCCATTTTATATGTAGTTTTTTGCATCTATGTCTTTTGTTATATTTTTATCTTCCTTCTTAAGACCTAAGTTTTCTATGACTTTTCAACTTATTAGGAGTAAATTCCTTATTGTGAGATAGAGCTTTTTATTCTTATTAAGTAAAACAGTCTAGCTTACCTTTGTACATATTATCATATAGAAATTATTTAGAAAGATTACTATGCACGCATCTTTAGTTCAGTTCAGTCACTCTGTCATGTCTGACTCTTTGCGACCCCATGGACCGCAGCACGCCAGACCTCCCTGTCCATCACCAGCTCCTGGAGTTTACACAAACTCATGTCCATTGAGTCGGTGATGCCATCCAACCATATCAACCTCTGTCGTCCCCTTCTCCCGCCTTCAATCTTGCCCAGCATCAGGGTCTTCTCAAATGAGTCAGTTCTTCGCATCAGGTGGCCAAAGTATTGGAGTTTCAGCTTCACCATCAGTCCTTCCAATGAATATTCAGGACTGATTTCCTTTAGGATGGACTGGTGGATCTCCTTGCTGTCCAAGGGACTCTCAAGAGTCTTCTCCAACACCACTGTTCAAAAGCATCAATTCTTCAGCACTCAACTTTCTTTATAGTCCAACTCTCACATCCATACATGACTATTGGAAAAACTATAGCTTTGACTAGGTGAACCTTTGTTGGCAAAGTAATGTCTTTGCTTTTTAATATGCTGTCTAGGTTGGTCATAACTTTTCTTCCAAGGAGCAAGCATCTTTTAATTTCAGAGCTGCAGTCACCATCTGCAGTGATTTTGGAGCCCAAAAAAATAAAGTGTGCCACTGTTTCCCCATTGATTTGCCATGAAGTGATGGGACCAGATGCCATGATCTTAGTTTTCTGAATGTTGATTTTTAAGCCAGCCTTTTCACTCTCATCTTTCACTTTCATCAAGAGGCTCTTTAGTTCTTCTTCACTTCCTGCCATAAGGGTGATGTCATCTGCATATCTGAGGTTATTGATATTTCTTCCGGCGATCTTGATTCCAGCTTGTGCTTCTTCCAGCCCAGCGTTCCTCATGATGTACTCTGCATATAAGTTAAATAAGCAGGGTGACAGTATACAGCCTTGACGTACTCCTTTCCCTATTTGGAACCAAGCATCTTACTAGAATTTAGGTGAAAAAGCAGATTCACATACCCAGTTTACTCCAAACATCCATAATTTTTTCAATAATTGAATCAACAACTGTTTTAGAGTTTAAATTAAAATTAAAGTAAAAATTGAGTTCTTTAGTCTCACTGTTCATACTTCAAGTACTCGGGAGCCATATGTAGTTAGTGGCTACCATTGGTTAACATAGATACAGAATATAGCTAACAACTGAAAATGTCAACTAAAGGACCCTGAATCAAGTATATTATTTTAGCTAAATTTTAATGTGAAAGGAATGATATAAATTAGCAAAAACTATTTTATTGATATTACAGAGATAATATTTTAAGTGAAATTTGTGTCTGAGTGTCATATGGTCTGCGTCATTTTCAGAAAAGCTGTGGAGATATTTGCAAACTTATCTAGTGCTCAGTTTGTGGTCTTCAGGTTGAGATTCTGTTATTTCCTAGAAACTGCCTTATTGCTGTGATTGGTGCTTATTAGTGGGATATGAAATCTGCCTAGTGGACCTTGAATAGCATTTAAAGAAAATAAGAAATAGTATTGAACAGAATGGAGAGTGTATCAGAGTGCTTCATGTGTGTGTGTAGTCTAACCCTTGCTTCAGTTTTTAAATTTTTTAGTGTGTATTTTGTATGTGCATGATCTCAATGAAAAAATGAATTGTTAATTTGGGGCTGCAGAATTTTTGAGAATTGTTTTTCTGGGGCATGCTTTTGATTGCTGATATAGTAAATATTTCCTACAGGTACATATGTCTAAACAAAACATTAATCACAGAAAACTGTAGGTTTAGTAATGAGGTATAAGTAGTATTAGAACACATCAAGTAAGTAAGATGGCAAAATGTAAAGTGATATGTAGTTACCTTCATAGACACAACGTAGGATTGTAGTGAATTTCTTCCTCAATTCTGAGTTATTATAAGGAGGCAGATTTTAATTTATGGTTAATAGAATATGTTATTGATTTGGTAATTTGTCTTCTAAATTTTGGTTTGACTGTAAGTCATCAAATTTAGACTTGGGATTGCATCTTAATTTTTAAGAAGAATCTTGGCTTCTTGCAAAGGTAAAAGTGTAGTGTTTAGGCCTCATTTACATGAATTACAGAAAAATGGCACTCAAAATCTTCTTAAAGCATTTTAATTAAAAAATTGAATAATGTTATATATTTAACCATTCCTATAAATTAATGTTTTAATTTTAGTGACACTTGATATTTAGTCTTACCAGATAATACATTAAGATATATCAAAAAATGAAGTCAAATAAATTCAAGTTAAAAAAAAAAAAAAAGGAAGTCAGGGGCTTCCCTGGTGATTCAGATAGTAAAAAAAAAATGAAATCAGATTGTACCTGGGAGTGAGATTGTTTTTTGTTTTTTTTTTTTTTACAAAATGTAGATTTGTTTGTTAGTCTATTTATTTAAAGCTGCTTCCTCAGAGTTTTTTTTTTTTTTCAAGTTTTATGTAAGCCTCACAAATAGTTTGCTTAAAATTCTTCAGCATGGAGTCAACATGTCAAATAACTTTTATGCAGTGTACATATTTGGTATGCTCTTTTGCCACAAGAAGCTGAAAACTTGGGCAGCACTTACTATCATGCTTAAAAAAGGCAAAAACTGGCAAAAATTATGCCCGAGTCAGTGCTGTGCAGTCACTGTACTGTGTCACTGTTTCTTTTGTGAGAATCGGTGCAGTCATAGGGACTCTTACATAATAGACATAGAATTTAGAGACAGCAGATGACTTAGATTGCCATTTCAACTGTACTTCTAACTTCCAATGTTGTTGTTAGTCGCTAAGTGGTGTCCAACTCTTCAGCGACCCCATGGACTGTAGCCCGCCAGTCTCCTCTGTCTATGGGATTTCCCAGGCAAGAATACTGGAATGGGTTACCATTTTCTTCTCCAGGGGATCTTCCCAACCTGGGGTTGAACCCACATCTCTTTCATTGGCAAGCGGGTTCTTTACCACTAAGCCACTAGGAAAGCCAGTATAATATTAAGGCATATTTTAAAGTACTGTGTGTTAACTGAGGCTTCTTGCTATGATTTTCTCTTGGCTAAATGCTTTTATATAGTGCAATACAGGTGTACTTGAATATCAACTTTTTGAAATGCTGTCAGTGTAGCATTGAGGGAAAGGGAAGAGGAGGAAGAAGAGACAAAAATAACACTTTAATTTATAACTGTTTCTAAAAGCAGTAGGACTGTACTAATTTGAAATCCCATTAAGAATATTATCCTACTGCTTAAAGTGTTCCAAATGAAATTTGTTAAAAATGAAGATAGTAGCCAAATATTATGTAATAGTTTCCTTTACCTCTCAGAGTATGGGCAGAGGAGTATATAGGAATCCATGTGCCTTTCTGCTTTTCAGAGGGAAACTGTAGGAAGTAAGTCCCGTACTCCTTCATATATACGTATGTACATGTATACACTGCAGAAAACTGTATTTGGGAGAACCTCTGTGCATGAATGTATCTTACAGAATATAGAAGTCAGGGAAGACAGATGGAGTGACTTCTGTGCCAAGCCACAAAGAATTGGTCAGTGTCTAATAATAATTACAGGACATTCATACTTAAAAGTGTTAGTATTAGAAATAGTTTACAAAGTGGGCTTTTGAGTATTCAACTAATTACATCATCACAAAATAATAGGAGGCAAAATGTCTTTAAGCCCAAAGAAATAAGACATACTTTACTGGTAATAGATATTTAACATAAATAGTATATTAGTATATACATCTTTTTTTTTTTTTAAGTTCTCAGCAGAAGAAGGTGGGCTAGATAAGAAACTGTATATTGTGTGAATCCAGCAGTTCCCAGGGAAAGAGAGAACTTCCAGGAACTTGAGCTTCTTGGTTGTTAGAAGTGTGTCCTCTATTGTAGGGTGAGAGTCTTCTCTGAGGTATACCACAGCTGGAGTGAAATATTAACTTGCTTTTGCCCCATTGTCCACAGAGCATAATTAATGAATGCAGCCTCAGGATCACAAGCATTTCATGTTCTATTTCTAAACTTATTAGGTGACCTTTGACAAGATTATGAGACTTGCTTTCTTCATTAGTATAATAGGACTAAAAATTAGCTACGTGCTAAAGAAATTGTGAGAATTGAATAGAGTGTTGGTCTGAACAGTTTAACTGGCACATGATGCTCGATAAAGTTGCAAAATGTGATTTGTAATTTTATACTCACCAGGGAGCCTTAATCACTAATTTCTAGATATCTTTATCATCTGAAATGGTATATAGAAGAGATAGTTAAAAGTTCCAGGAACTTGCTGAGATATCCCTATCATAAATTAATACTTAGCATTCTCAAATGACGCTGCTTAGTGTTAGTCTGTTATTCAGTGCAGTCGCTCAGTCATGTCCGACTCTTTGTGACCCCATGAATCGCAGCACGCCAGGCCTCCCTGTCCATCACCAACTCCTGGAGTTCACTCAGACTCACGTGCGTCGAGTCAGTGATGCCATCCAGCCATCTCATCCTCTGTCGTCCCCTTCTCCTCCTGCCCCCAATCCCTCCCAGCATCAGAGTCTTTTCCAGTGAGTCAGCTCTTTGCATGAGGTGGCCAAAGTATTGGAGTTTCAGCTTTAGCATTATTCCTTCCAAAGAAATCCCAGGGCTGATCTCCTCCAGAATGGACTGGTTGGATCTCCTTGCAGTCCAAGGGACTCTCAAGAGTCTTCTCCAACACCACAGTTCAAAAGCATCAATTCTTCGGTGCTCAGCCTTCTTCACAGTCCAACTCTCACATCCATACATGACCACAGGAAAAACCATAGCCTTGACTAGATGGACCTTAGTCCGCAAAGTAATGTCTCTGTTTTTGAATATGCTATCTAGGTTGGTCATAACTTTTCTTCCAAGGAGTAAGCATCTTTTAATTTCATGGCTGCAGTCACCATCTGCAGTGATTTTGGAGCCCCCCAAAATAAAGTCTGACACTGTTTCCACTGTTTCCCCGTCTATTTCCCATGAAGTGGTGGGACCAGATGCCATTATCTTCGTTTTCTGAATGTTGAGCTTTAAGCCAACTTTTTCACTCTCTTTTATTTTCATCAAGAGGCTTTTTAGTTCCTCTTCACTTTCTGCCATAAGGGTGATGTCATCTGCATATCTGAGGTTATTGATATTTCTTCCGGCAATCTTGATTCCAGCTTGTGCTTCTTCCAGCCCAGCGTTTCTCATGATGTACTCTGCATAGAAGTTAAATAAGCAGGGTGACAGTATACAGCCTTGACGTACTCCTTTTCCTATTTGGAGCCAGCCTGTTGTTCCATGTCCAGTTCTAACTGTTGCTTCCTGACCTGCATACAGATTTCTCAGGAGGCAGGTCAGGTGGTCTGGTATTCCCATCTCTCTCAGAATTTTCCACAGTTTATTGTGATCCACACAGGATCACAATAAATAATTTTCAGGAAGTTTAGAAAAGCACTGTTTCTGAACCTTAAGCCACTCGAATAAATCTGTTACTATGCCCATCTGTGAGTTTGGGGGGCAGTATTTATGGCTGACTTTCTTGAACATTTACTCTGGGCCAGGTACTGTGGGCAGGTTACATGCTTTACCTGCCATGTCATCTAAGCCTCACAAATGACTCTCCGAGGTAGGTATTACAGTTCTTTACTTTTACAAAGAGAAAATTAAAGCTTGGAGATGCTAGGTAATTTGCCTAAGGTCACATACACAGTTTGTTAAATGGCAGAGCCAGAAATTGAGCCTTGGTCTGCCTGTGTTCTCAGACATTATGCTGAACTGCACAGGATTCAAACCAGGAAGACCTGGTTTCAGATTCAGTTCCACTTATCTATGAATAAATATGATTTTAATCAAGATATTTTTGCCTTTTTGAGCCCCAGAGTCTTCATCTCAAACACAGTATGAATACCTCCATGGAGGCTTGTTTGGAGGATTAAAAATAAGATACATGAAGTGCCTGGCACAGCTTCTAACACATGAAAGAGACTCAGCAAGAGGTGACTGTTATTATTTGGGGCTCTCTAGATCACTTTCTGCCTTCCACCTTGGCAAGAAATCTCTGTGTCTCTTTCAGATAAAAATAAAACCTTTATGCTTTCAACTGCAGATACATGCCAGAAAATAACTTGATTGTTTACATTAGAAAATAGCTGAGGCTGTTGACAGTTTTAAGAACTGACATTTCTCTTACATAGCCACATAAATTTTTCACTATTTTTACTTTTATTGTGGTAAAAATATATGACCAAAAATATGCCATTTTAACCATTTTTAAGTGTGCGGTTCAGTGGCACTGTTGTGTAACTCTCACCACTATCTCTTTCCAGATCTTATCCATCATTCTAAGCAAAATCTCTGTAACCATTAAGCTGTAACTTCCTCCCTTGCCCTCAGACCCTGTAATCTAGTTTCTTTCTCTATGCATTTGCCTATTATGAGTATTACATATAAGTGAAATCATATAGTATTTATCCTTTTGTGTCAGGCTTTCTATTTTTAAGGTTCATCCATGATGTGACATATATCAGAACTTTATTCCTTTTTATGGTTGTATAACATTCTGTGGTATAAATATATTACATTTTGCTTATCTCTTCATCCATCATGGGACACTATATTAGCCACATACACTTTTAAGCTCTTATTAGAATTTGGATTTTCTCATGATAGAGATCCTGAAAATACTTTATTAATCACTTTTCAATTAAAAAATTATACTCTAGTTTGAATTCATTTTAGGTCTAAACTAAGTCATTCTTAGTCAAGTTAAATCATTTTACTTTTTACATTATGTATCTGTTAATGAAGAAATATAGTATATATTTTAAGGAAAATTATATCAGCCAGATTTAGATATTTTTTATATTTGATAAGCAGTACTTTTATTCTGAATCAGATAAAATATTCCAGTTGTAAGATAATTGAAAGCATGTGATACAGGCAGTGTAGGGCTCATGTTTTGTTTTATACTTTGTTTTCTGTTTTTTTTAAATTACTTTACTTAAATATGATACTTATTTACTGTGTATATTTACTGTTTCTAAAGAGCAAATAGCATTTCTATTTATTAATTTGAAGAATTTACAAAATTCTTATCACTGTTTTTCTCAAAATTGCTGAATTATATTTGATGCAAACCCAAAGCAAAACTTGGCAAGCATAAAATACCTAAATCTGGGTGGCATCATTTTTCTTAAAATATGATATACTTTTGGATGAGAAGAAGGGAAAAAAACATGACTGATACAGTCTTAAAGTCTTAATGGCTTAAAGTCTGTTTTGTATGTCTTTAAAATGTTACAAGGATTCTTGGAGTAGATTTACATTTTTTCCAAGTCTAAACTAAGTAGCCTAGAGTTAATCATGGTTCTCTCTTTTTTTAAATTGAATAAAAGAAATTTGCTGACAATTCTAAAGTACTTTTCAGGGCTTATTTTTTAGAAAGTAAACTATGTAATGAGAATATATGCTACCTGAATTTTCCCCCATATACTTTTTTAAAAATTTATTTTAAAACTATCCTTAAATGTTTTCATTTGTAAATATTGCTGCTGCTTGGCCATATAAGGACTTACACAAGGACTTACACTTACCTTTCACTTGTCTATTAAGTGTCCAGAGATAAGATGAATGATTGGTTTTAGCAGACAACCTTATTTAAATAATAATGTCTTTCATCAAGGAGGTGGTTCCAGCATGTTGCACCATTAGAATATCTTGAGAACTTCAAAAAATACATCAGTATTTAGGCTTAGTCCTCAGAAATTTTGATTTCATAGGCCTACAATAGAAATTTGACAAGCTCCACAGGTAATAAACATGCACCCAGGATTTAGAACCATTGTATTCAAGCAGGAACCAGGTGAGGTGGGGTAGGGTTGCAAGAAAAGTAGAAGTAGGAGTGAGCCTTCGTCATTTCTGTCTCTTCTATGTTTACAGTAAAACAATCCAGGAGAAGAGGAAAATGAAAGATCACTGAAAATCCAGAGTTCAGAAAATGAACTAGATTTTTCTTTTTGTCATTGTAGACATTCAAGGACTTTAATGAAACTTAAATGGTTCAACAAAAGATGCTCTAATGGATGACAGCGAAACTCCTGCATATAATCTGCAGATAGAACCACAAGATGGATGTCATCCTGGTGCCGGCGTGGAAAGTGTAGTAACATGCTTGCCTTCTACATCGGATGAAAATGAAAACCAACTTGATGGGGATGGGCTTGAGCTTCTGACCAGCAGTGACAGTGCAATGGGCAAACTGGAAGTGTTGGAGCAGGACAGTCTGAACAATAATGAAAGCTGCACACCAAGCTGTGAGGTGGCTGCAAGTGAGAACTCGGAAAACATTTCTTGTGAAAGCCCCAAAGATGGGCAGGCCTTCTTGACAAAGGACCACAAGACACCTGGAAGCAGAAGTTCAAGAGGCAAAAGAGGCACTGTAAAGAAGATACCACAAGGTATTTTTTTTTAATTATTTTTAACTAAGAATAAACAGTCTTCCCATCCCATACTGTGTGTATTGTCCTGCTTCTTGCTTTTCTTCTCTTAATATGTTCCAGAGCTAGTTCTGTGATAACACATACAAACCACAGCTGTGTGGTATGCCATGTATGTGACATGTGTGTCTATAGTGTTCATTGTATGGGTGTACCATGAAGTATTTAACCACTTTATGGCTATTCCCAGTATTCTATAATAAATGTGTTGAAGGTGGCATTTTTTTGCACATGTCTTCTCCCTAGATGCTTTTAATGTATGTATATATATAATAGCCTTTTCCTATATCTATTAGACCATTTTCTAACCAGTGAGTTTATGGGCTAGTCCAGTCTTACACAGCTTTTTTGGATCTTTACATGTCACTTCATTAATGTATATTAATATACATCATATAACAATGTTGAGTAAGACATCTAGCTTTATGTTACTTTGGTTACAGAGTATTTTTCATCTGGCATATAATTTAGCAGTTAAAATTTGGAGCTATGGACTTTTTTTGCCTGAATCATAAGGCATCCTTGCGAAAAGGCAGCCTCTGGTTATTTTTTGATCAGAACCATGTGGGTCTAGAGAGTTCTGGACACCTTAGTCTGGGCCACCTTAGTGTAGTACCACTTTATCTACACCTATGGCCTGTGTGAGGCTCTGGAAAACAAAATGGACTGTCTCATCTGCCCTCTTCTACTTCTTTGGCTGATTGAGAAATATGGTCAGCCTATCCATATCCTGTTTTTTATTTGTATTTGTTTATTTGGAGTAAAATATGAAACTTTTCAGTTTCTACAAATCCTTGTTTATTCAGTAGGGCAATTTGACAACTTTTTACTGTAACTCATCATTTGGCTTTCCAATTAATGGATCCCTTTTTCTTTGCTTTTTCTTAGTAGACGTAAAACAAAAAAAATTTGATGAGAGATTTGAAAGCATTTTCTTAAAAGACCTAAGTGTAAACCGATGATATATACAGTGCTATTTGTATGTAAATTGATTCACTCTGTAAACATAAGTCAAAAGTTATTTGTTCCTTTCTAATGTGACCTTGTGATGCTTTTAAGAACTGAGACCTAGTTGCATATGTGTAACAGTCAGTCATAGCTTCAAGACTGATGGCTCCTTTTATTTCTTCCATGATCTTATTCCAGTTACCCTAGGTGTGATTATATAATTTCAAGTTATTTAGTACTTTATCCCGTGAGCACATATGTGTAGAATTAGTATTCCTAATGCATTTGAAATATATGATTTACAAAACTTAGGGACACTTTTTATACAGATTATTTTTAAAATTATTTTATATACCTTTAATAAAATGAGTTTAAGAGTGTAAAAAAACTGAATTATGAGTTGTAAAACCTAAGTTCAATACTTCTGGTTGTTGGTCACTTGGTGAGTCTTAACCATTCTGTATTTTAGTTTCCACGTCTGTGTAATGATGATGTTCATCTCCATATATCTATAAAATTCCTTTTTGAGCTGTGAATTTCTCAGATTTCTGAATCGAGATGGTGCAGTCTAAACTCAATTAAAATTTGGTAATTCCTCTCTAGTGTATCTGTTGAGTTTTTCATGTGTAAGCAATACATTGGTACATTTTTGTTTTTAAACATCATCTTTAACTGGAGTACTGCAAAAGCCCTCTGCAGACATTTCTTTCATCTTATATTTTGCCAGTCCATTCTGCATGTTAGGATTAAAAAGGCGGAGAGTTTATAGTTAGAGATCTAGACATGAGCATATTTACTCTTTTCGCTATTTAATTCCTAGATCCTACATAAATAAAGTCTCACAGTTTTGCAGATAAGTACTTTTCTAATAATAGAATAGCTTCTCAAATGTGATTTGAAAGACATATAGAACATGATGTTCAATCCCAAACCAGAAGTAAGTTTTTTATAGCTGGGTGCCCTCTCAACAGTTGTTTTTTGGAAACAGACATTAAGGTGAATTTTTTACTATTATGCTTACATGTGGTGCTAGTGGTAAAGAACCCAGCTGCCAGTGCAGGAGACCTAAGAGACGTGGGTTCAGTGGCTGCATCAGGAAGATCCCCTGGAGGAGGGCATAGCAGCCCACTCCAGCATTCTTGCCTTTAGAATCCCATGGACAGAGGAGCCTAGCAGGCTACAGTCCGCAGGGGCTCAACAGACACGACTGAAGTGACTTAGCACACATGCACACATTATGCTTAATTTGTAGTAATTTTTCATGTATCCAGTAGCTAGTACTAAGGGAAAAAAAATTGGAGGAGTAGTATTAGGAGACATCTTTATTTACTGGTTTTCTGGAGGCTGCATTTCTGTAAACATGCTAAAACCTGGAACTTGTCCCCAGGAAAATCCAGTTGTCGTTATATTACGAGAATTTTTTTTTCCTTAGGAGAATGGAATCCCCTTGATATAGTCAACTAAACAGGGTTTCAAGCTGCATTCCATCAAATTTTCCCTGTGGCTAAATCTGGTGGAGCTTTAGGTAAATATCCTAAAAACAAGTGAAAATCAATATATTTTTTATTTTTTATTGAATTATAGTTAAAACCAATAAATTTTTAACAGCTTAATTGAGATATAATTCACATACCATATAATTCACTCATATAATAAAGTATACAATTCAGTGATTTTTAGTATATTCAGAAAGCCATGTAGTCATTACCATGGTCAGTTTTAGACAGTTTAGTTTATTTTCATTACCACAAAAAGAAATCCTGTACCTATTAACAGTCATTCCATTTACTCTGCCCTGAAACAGCCTATAGGAGCTCTCATGGGCATTCATTTGTTAAATTCCCTTGGAGTTTCATGAAGTTCATTTCTTGCAGTACTTTTTCAGATCTGCTATATATAAAATCTAAGTGTTGAGTTTAGGTTACTCAAGACAGTTGTGTGCCCTAAGTGACCCTTTTCTATGAAAGGAGAAAGTAAATAATGGTTTCTGAGTTTAAGACAGTCTGGCTGGATACCGAGGTGCTTAAATAATAAGGTAAGCTTATAGAACCAGACTGTGGCTTTGTGTGGCTCATTAAATTTTCTGAAGTTCTGCTTCTTTAGGAGCTCAGCAAAGCAAGCAAGCTGAAAGAAGTGCTGTTCTTTCCTCTCAAGATAAGTGTCCTTCATGGCATCTGAGAAGAAAATAAGGATATTCTTTTAAATATGTTTATGTCAGAGTCTGATACGATGGCACATTCCTACTAAAACAGTTAAAACATAGGTGATTTAGGTAGTGAAAGGAGTGGTCTTTCAGCCTTGAGTCCCTTCCCCCAAAAGTCATGAAATATTAATAGTAATTTTCATGTCTTCAGTCGTTCAGTTGTCGCTGACTCTTTGCTACCCTATGAACTGTAGCCCACCAAGGCTCCTCTGTCATAAAATAAAGTTGTGGCTATTTTTATGTCTTTCCTTCCTTATAGTGACATTGAAAAAAAAAGTCTTCATTGCTGTGATTTCATGTTATGATTCTTAGAACCATTGCATAAGTAAAATTCCTCAAATCGCCTGTGTATGCTGATGCCTATCTTGGCCATGAATTTGGGAAATGAATCAGAAATAAATTTCAATATGTGAGTATGCAGTTTGTATGCTAAGTTTACTGTGCTTTCTTCCTTTTTCCTTCCAAAATTTCTTCTTTCAAAGGTTCAAGTTAGTGCTATGAAAATAGAAGAGTGCTCAACGTTTAAATATCTTCAGTTGTTAGCTTAACACATTTAAGTAGTTAAAAGGAAATATCCCTTCCTTTTTCTTAACACTACATACTAGTATTATGAGAGACAAGGTTGGAAAATGAGTCAGCTCCTTTCTGACCTGACCTGGGGTCAGAGGGTTATCTTATGTAATTATAGCGTAATTACCGGCTGCTCCAGGCAATGCATTCTCCTGTTATGCCCTCAGGTGGCAGCCTCTGCCTTTAGAGGGAGCAGCACAGCTGTGGTTAAGATCTCAGGCCACAGTCAAACTGCCCTGTGACCTAAGGTAAGCAACCGGAATCCTCTCAACCTAGGTCCTTATAAATTAATGGCTAAGGATTAAATTAAAGACAATAGGGTGAACCCAAGCACTTAGGAGACACTCCAAGTAGTAGCACAGTTTTCAAAATTGAATTGTTGTCTGATAGGATAATTATCTTTGTCAACTAAAAAGAATCACAGCCTAAAGTTTGAGAATCATACTTTCTTTGACAGACAAAACTGAGAACTTAAGCCCAGGATGCAGGCTCTCACAGAGCTCTACAGAACTGCTCCAAATAGGTAAGGGAGGAGTCAAGATATATATGAGTTTTCACAACAAAGGCCAGGTAGTGGGAATATTACAAGATCACTGTTAATAAAAGAAGAAGAGACGTCTCAAATTAAGGAATTTAGTGCTTTTCTACAAATGGGAAGATGCAAGGGCTTGCTGAAATCATCCATTTGACATGCACCTCAGCCCTCCGGGACCAGTATCCTGTGCTTTCTTGTCCTGACTCCGGTACCTCATTGGGGTGGCTGCGGTGGCTGACTACTGGATAGTGGGCATCCA
This sequence comes from Oryx dammah, assembly GCF_014754425.2. Taxonomy (NCBI): domain Eukaryota; kingdom Metazoa; phylum Chordata; class Mammalia; order Artiodactyla; family Bovidae; genus Oryx; species Oryx dammah. The sequence continues at coordinate 49,732,468 of NW_024070205.1, forward strand.
GTTTCTATCCCAAGTTCCCTCAGGGTTCACCTTCTGGGCAGCTGTAATGTGATGGCTTGATGGCTGCAACATCCTGTGTTTACCGATATGGCAGGTGGAATTTTTTTTTTTTCTCTGACAGCCTGTCGGAGCTCTCATGGGCATGCATTTATTAAATTCCCTTGGAGTTTCATGAAGTTCATTTCTTGAAGTACTTTTTCACATCTGTTGTATATAAAATCTAGTCTGGTAATTATTAATAGAAGTGAAGCCAAAATTCTGGAACTTAAGAATACAGTGATTGAAATGAAAATTTCACTTAGGGGGATTCAACAGCAGATTTCAGCAAACAGGAAAAAGAATCCGTAAACTATGTCCAGAGGCATGGATTTAAATTAAAATGCTCTGAAGAATACTACTGTATAATATTTTTGTATGATAGAAACTTTGGGGTGTACATACTGTTGATTAAGAAACATCACCTCAATCTTTGGAAAGTAATATTATTTTTGTCTTAGAGATGTGGGGAGGGGGAAACATAACTATTGCAGCCTCATAAAGATACGTTGGTGGAGAAATTTAAATTCTATAGAGCTCCAGGAAGACAGTTTGGTAGTTCCCTTGAAAAGTTAAACATAGAATTATCATTAAATCCACCAATTCTACTTCTAGATATGTACCCAGAGTAATTGAAACTAATGCCTCAGATACCTGTACACCAGTGTTCAGGGCAGCATTATTCAAAGTAACCAAAAGGTGTTAACACCCCAGAATGTCCATTGATAAAATATATGAAGAAAAAATATATATATATATATGTGGAAACATTGTTCAGCCTTAAAAGGAGTAATAATCTGATACATGCTGCCACGTGGATGAATCTTGAAGACATTGTGCTGAGTGACACAAGCTGGACACAAAAAGACACTGTGTGGCTCTGCTTCCACGAGGTACTTGGTCTAGGCAGATTCATGGAGGCAGAAAGTGGACTAGAAACCTGAAAAAAAAGGACAGCCTAGAAGAGAGAGTGTTTAATTTGGCAGATGTTCTGAGGATTTAAACCCTGGAGTCAACCTTTTTCCAGAGAGACTGTTCCCAAGAGGTAAGGTAAAAACTGGGAAAAAGCAATTTTTACAACAGAAAACAGATGAAAAATTACCATTAAATAAAGGAAATGAGAAAATGTTAAAGAAAACTCTCAAGTTAATGAATTTAGTGCTTTTCTGTGTATAGGTAGATGTGAAAGTCTGGACTCACTGAAATCATTCCTTTGATATGCATTATAATTATCTAGGGCCTGTATCTTGCTTTTTTTCCATCCTAAATCCCCTCAGGATGCACCACTGGGGAGAGGCTGCAGTGGCTAATATCAGTGGCTGGCAGCTTGTTTGTGTCCATCCTGAGTTCTCTCAGGGCTTAGCAGCTGGGCAGCTGCAGGGGCTAATGACGTGATGGCCGCAACATTCTTTGTTTACTGATATGCAGGCAACGTTTTTCATCCACAGAGGATTCCAGATGTAAAGCAGGAGGGGAATGGGGAGTTAGTGTTTAATGGGTACAGAGTTTTTGTTTGGGTGATGAAAAGTTTTGCAAATGGTAAGTGGTGATAGTTGTACAACATCGTGAATGTAATGTCACTGTATCGCACAGTTCAAAAGGGTTAAAATGTTAAGTTTTATGTTACATATAAAAAAATCACCAAATAATTCATAGAGTTCCAAATTCACTGTCATGGACATATTTGATTGCAGCTTGCTGAGTTTTAAAAACAAAAGTTCTTGAACATTTTCTGAGCACTTAGTGTATGAATGCCACCGTGATACCTGCTTTGTATGAAATATCTCATTTAATCTTCTTATTAAGTACCACGATTAGCCTCAATCTCTAGAGGAGGAATCTGAAAGCACAGAGAGAAGTAACTTGCCCAGGCTTGTACTGCTGACAGGTGACACTCTCAGGATTTGATCCCAGGCAGTCTGACTTCAAACTGAGCCTGATTGTTAAACTACGCTATTTGACATTTTCTAATTTTGAAGTATGTTTAAATAAAAGTTCTGTTTCGTGTCCGACTTAACATACTTTGCCACAGGACCATTTCACACATACTTTCTCTCTGAGTATGTTGCATGTTGCAGCCATGCTTCTTCAGAACAATTCCTGCCTACCAGCCTTAGCAAGATGAAACACGATCAGAGAAAAGGGTGTTGGTTTACCCTGAAGGAAGTGGTGGAGTTTGGTTTGTTTCATTAATTGTCTCTGAATCCTCAGATTCTTTATTTGATCTAGCCTCAATGTAGTGAGAAGGACTGTCAACAATTGGGTCAAGGAAAATTTGGGGGTTTTTGCTTTTTACTAATCTAGAATAAAAATACCTTTGTGCTACGTCGCTTCAGTCTTATCTGACTCTTTGTGACCCTGTGGACCATAGAAAGCCCACCAGGCTCCTCTGTCCATGGGATTCTCCAGGCAAGAATACTAGAGTGGGTTGCCATGCCCTCCTCCAGGGGACCTTCCCAACCCAGGGATTGAACCCACTTCTACCATGTCCTGCGTTGGCAGGTTCCTGGAGTTCTTTACCACTAGCACCACTTGGGGATCCCCACTGACATCTTTTAGTCTTCTGAACAGTTTCTTCCCGTTTAGCCAGAGCAAGCTGATTAAAAAAGCCTGAGGACTCCCTTTAACACAAACTGAAAGTTCAAAGTTCAAGCCTCATCAAGTATTCTCTTAAATACATCAAGCCAGTCACCATTCCCTGTCCTCTCAAACCATTTTTTGAACACCTTGGAAATCTTCATCCTGCCTCTTGTTGTAATTTAGTCATTCAGTCATGTTCAACTCTTTGCCACTTCATGGACTCTAGCCCACCAGGCTCCTCTGTCCGTGGAATTTTCCAGGCAAGAATACTGGAGTGGGTTGCCATTTCTTTCTCCAGGGGAAAATTTTTTTTTTTTTTAAAGCAGTGAATGTAGTTTTGTTTCCTAATATCTTTCTTCGAAAACTCAATGTTCTTAGTTGAAATTAGATAGATCATGGAATTGTGAACAAATAGCAGTGTTAATTTCAGTTCAGTTCAGTCACTCAGTCGTGTCCAACTCTTTGCAACCCCATGGACTGCAGCACACCAGGCCTCCCTTCCATTACCAACTCCCAGAGTTTACTCAGACTCATGTCCGTTGAGTCAGTGATGCCATCCAACCATCTCATCCTTTGTCGTCCCCTTCTCCTCCTGCCTTCAGTCTTTCCCAGCATCAGGGTCCTTTCAAAGGAGTCAGTTCTTCACATCAGGTGGCCAAAGTGATTGGAGTTTCAGCTTCAGCATCAGTCGTTCCAATAGTGTTTGCTATGACCGGTGCATTCCCTTGGCAAAACTCTGTTAACCTTTGCCCTGCTTCATTCTGTACTTCAAGGACAAATTTGCCCGTTACTCCAGGTATCTCTTGACTTCCTATTTTTGCTTTCCAGTCCCCTATAATGAAAAGGACATCTTTTTTGGGGTGTTAGTTCTAGAAAGTCTTATAGGTCTTCATAGACCCGTTCAGCTTCAGCATTATTGGTCGGGGCATAGACTTGGATTACTGTGATATTGAATGGTTTGCCTTGGAAACATCATTCTGTCATTTTTGAGATTGCATCCAAGTGCTGCATTTCGGACCCTTTTGTTGACTATAATGGCTACTCCATTTCTTCTAAGGGATTCTTGCGCATAGCAGTAGATATCATGGTCATCTGAGTTAAATTCACTCATTCTAGTCCATCTTGGTTGGCTGATTCCTAAAATGTCTGTGTTCACTCTTGGCATCTCCTGTTTGACCACTTCCAGTTTGCCTTGATTCATGGACGTAACACTCCAGATTCCTATGCAGTACTGCTCTTTACAACATTGGACTTTACTTCCATCCCCAGTTACATCCACAACTGGGTGTTGTTTTTGCTTTGTCTCTGTCTCTTCATTCTTTCTGGAGTTTGTTCTCCACTGATCTCCAGTAGCATATTGGGCACCTACCGACCTGGGGAGTTCATCTTTTAGTGTCCTATCTTGTTGCATTTTCATATTGTTCATGGGGTTCTCAAGGCAGGAATACTGAAGTGGTTTGCCATTCCCTTCTCCAGTGGACCACGTTTTGTCAGAACTCTCCACCATGACCCGTCCGTCTTGGGTGGCCCTACACGGCATGGCTCATAGTTTCATTGAGTTAGACAAGGCTGTGGTCCATGTGATCAGATTAGTTAGTTTTTTGTGATTGTGGTTTTCAGTCTGTGCCCTCTGATGGATAAGGATAAGAGGCTTATGGAAGCTTCCTGATGGAGAGACTGACCCAATTATGGGTCTTGTTCTGATGGGCAGGCTTCCCTGATAGCTCAGTTGGTAAAGATTCTGCCTTCGATGTAGGAGACCCTATTTCAATTCCTGGGTCAGAAGATCCACTGGAGAAGGGGTAGGCTACCCACTCCAGTATTCTTGGACTTCCCTTGTGGCTCAGCTAGTAAAGAAGCTGCCTGCAATGTGGGAGACCTGGGTTTGATCCTGGGTTGGGAAGATCCCCTGGAGAAGGGAAAAGCTACTCACTCCAGTATTCTGGGCTGGAGAATTCCATGGACTGTATAGTCCATGAGATCACAAATAGTCAGACATGACTGTTTCTTTACCTCTCACCTAAATGAAGTTTCTTAGGAGAGTCCATATAGGGTATATTCCTGTTTAACAGATAGGAAAATAAAGGATTAAAGAGATTGACTTTGCCTAGAGTTGCAGAACTAGAAAGCAGTTGATTTTTGAATTCACAGGCAAGCACTTGACTTCCAAGCCAAGGCTCTCATTTAATCTGATTAATTTCAATTGCTTCATCTATAATGTGAGGATTTAGTGGCATAGTGAATGTGGGCTTGTAGTATACTCTGTAGTCTGTGGTATGTAACGTTTAACCAACATTTCCCCCAAGAAGTGTTTTAAGTACGTGCTGTTGGTCAGGCACTATGCTCACTGTTGATGTCACAGTGATGAAGCATACCTCTACCCTTTAAAAGCTGACTGACCAGGCAGAGGGATGAACAAAAATCAGATTGTTTCCTAAAGTCACACTAAACTGCATATAAGAAAGCATCCTTATACTCTGAATAGTAGTAGACAGTATTTGAAATGATTGAACTTTTATCATTTTAATTTGAAGTATAGTTTTAAAATTTTGGGTTAATTTCTGCTATGCAGCAAAATGATTCAGTTATATAAATACACATTGTTTTTTAAAATATTCTTTTCAATTATGGTTTATCATAGGATACTGAAATATAGTTCCCCATCCTATACAGTAGGACTTTGTTATCATATATATATATATATATAGTAGCTTACATTTGCTAACCCCAGCCTCCCTCCCCAACCCTCTCCCAACTAACCACCGCATTAACGACCGCAGATCAGTTCTCTGTGCCTGTGAGTCTATTTCTGTTTCATAGATAGGTCATTTGTGTCATACTTTGATTCCACATATGAGTGATATTATATGATATTTATCTTTCTGACCTACTTAGTATGATATTCTCTAGTTGTATCCATGTTGCTGCAAATGGCATTATTTCATTTTTTTATGGGTGAGAAATATTCCACTGAATGTATGTCCTAAATCTTCCTTATTCCTTCATCTGCCAGTGGACATTTAGGTTGCTTCCATTTTTCTTGGCTATCGTTGATAGTTCTGCTATGAACGTAAGGGTGAAATACATTAAGCCTTTAAATAACCCTTCTTCCATCCCCAAACATCCCCATCAGCTTAGTTTATATCATTACTTTCACTGTTTTATCCTAAGTATAGTCATTGCTTCTGTCTTTACCTAGACCTGGATGTCTCATTGTAACATCTTTTCAAACCCCATTTTGCCTGTGATAGTTTTCCATTATCTTGATTAATTACTACCTCAAGTACTAGCTATGAGATTTTTACCTTTAAGTTATCTAGTTACATCATTCTGTCACGTAGAGAAACAGTTAATATCTCTTCAATATATTAACAAATGGTAGATCAATGCTAGATTGTTAAAGGAGAATACTGCCAGTAATTTAGTGTTAGAGTACATTCCTAATGAGTTAAGGTAAAGGGTACCAGCACTGTTCTCCCCCAGGTGTGTCTCTTGACCACCATGAGAGACAGATTCTGAGTTGAATAAAACTACGTGTCAAAACAGACACAGAATTCAATTTGAATTTTATCGTATGATAAATTGAGTAAAATCTCTCATGTAAGATTACTCCTCTAATCTCTGGCCCAAGGCAGTTACAAGTAATTTTTTTTTTTTAAGTATAAAACCTCAATAGGTACATGTAAAATGTGATGTCTATTTTAGAGCTTGACGAAGTTGACAGATACTAAGTGAAATGAAGGCCTATGATTTGACTGTCACCACCTACATATACTTATAAATAGAACACCAAATTGGTTAATGGCAAGTTTTAACCATAGCCCACAGATGAAGACAAATAGAATTTTTTGTTCCTGTCTGTATGTATAGATTCATATCTAACACAAGAAAGCTTCATTTATGTTGAATGGCAGTTTGTAGTGAAGGTGAAATTATATGTACCAGTGTATGTTTTGATTTGGCTTTTCTCATTAATGATAAATATATCTTTACTGTTAAAATATGTCTTTACCATTAAAAGAAAACTTTTACTGTATTAGAATGAATTTTCCTATTAATTGATGGCATATTCTTAGTTTTCTCAAGCAAAACTTTTGTAAGACCAATGTGACATGAAAAATAATTAATTTGAAATTCACATGGAAAAATACTGGAACTTCCATGTCATGACATAAATGCTTTGTTACGACTACTTTAAAATGTTTTGGTACATTATGAACATATCAATTCACAACATGCTAGTCATACTCGTGGTTACACAAGTATTTATTTTCCTTATTGTCTTTACTAAAACTAAGTTCAAGCGTGTTCAAACTTATAGTATTGGTGAGTAATAAATAAGCAATTTGATATGCCAACAGTTTTTATAATTCCTGTTATTCAATGTGACAATAGAAATATGAGCTTCATTAGCTGTACTTACACTTCCCTCTTACTGTTTTCTTCAAGTTAAAAAAACAGTGCTGTCTCAGAAGTGCTTTACAAGTCCTGTGACCTTTTTAATTCAAGTGACAGTAAAGCCTCAGGATATTATTTTAAGATGCTCTTTGGGAGGATACCTACCTGCCTTTTACATTCACTATCATTTAACTCTCACAATAATTTTATAAGGTGGTAGAACACCCAGTTTAGAGATCGATTGGGAGGCTAGGGAGTGAAGGATGGACTGATGTGCCATAGGAATAGCTAGTAAGTACTGGAAAACAGGAAGGGCACTCAGGGCTGCCCTTATGTCCCCTGTCATTCTTCTTCCAACTTTTTGGGAATAGTTTTCTCAATGCGAGTTTTTTATCCTAGCAATGTGAAATTAATCAGGATGTATTTTAAAAATTGATGTAGCTAGAATTTAGCCAACTATTATTTTCCTATTGAATTTTATGTGTAAAGTATATCCTTGTCACTTAATTATATGTATGATAACAATTTATGTTTCTTTGGTGGTGGGGGTTTAGTCACTGATCATGTCTGACTCTTGTGACCCCGTGGACTGCAGCCTGCCAGCCTTCTCTGTCCATGGGATTTCCCATGCAAGAATACTGGAGTGGGTTTCCACTCCCTTCTCCAGGCATCGTCTCCACCCAGGGGTCAAGCTTGTATCTCCTACATTGCAGGTGGATGCTTCACCGTCACACCACCACGTGTTGTGTTAGTCACTCAGTCGTGTCTGACCCTTTGTGACCCCGTGGTCTGTCCACCGAATTCTCTACACAAGAATACTGGAGTGGGTTGCCATTCCCTTCTCCAGGAGATCTTCCCGACCCAGGGATCGAACCAGGGTCTCCTGCATTGCAAGCAGATGTTATTTTTTTTTTACCATCTGAGCTACCAGGGAAGCCCCAAAATTATTTCCTTAAAAGCTTAACAACACTGAAAACAGAAACCTGCTCTTTAGTGTGCAGTGTTGCATAATTCTTGCAAAGCCGTTCAGTTATTTTCTTGCAAACTCTGATATGCTTCTGTTTATGCAATCCACTGTTTATGCAACCCACGGTTTATGCAAAATAGTCACAGTGGTTAAAAAAATACAGCATGTAGGGTGTGCAGCAGCTAGAAGATACTTGTATTACAAGGTACCTTTACCTTCAGTTTTCTTAAATGATTGAACAGCCTTGTTCAGAGCAGTATTTTATGTTTCATTTATTTAAATCGTCCATATTTGGGGTGTACAACCTGATGATTCGATACACATAATGCAGTCAAACCAGTTAACATGTCTCGTTTCATAGTTATCATTTATTACTGTGTGATGAGTGCAACTAAAAGCTACTCTCTTGGTGTATTTTCAGTGTTCAATGCAGTATTATTATGTAGAATCATCATGCCTGTACATTAGACTTCTAGATTTATTCATCCTACATAACTGCAGCTCTGTACCTTTTGATCAACATCTCCCCATCTGCCCCCACCAGCCCCTGGTAACCATCATATTACTTTGCTTCTTTGAGTTTCACTTTAAATTTTTATTTTTTAGATTGCACTCATAAGTGAAATTATGTAGTATTTGTCTTTCTCTGTCTACCTTACTTCACTCAGCATGACGACCTCCTAATTCATCCAGGTTGTCATACAAAGTAGCATTTCCTTCTTTCTCACAGTTGAATAATACTCCATTGTATCTGTGCATCACCTTTTCTTCAGCTGTTCATCCATTGACAGACACTTGGGTTATTTCCATATCTGAACTACTGTAAGTGATGCTGTAATAAACCTTAGAGTGTAGATAATAATTTTGATTCTTGATTTTGTTCCCTTTGTGTGCATACCCAGAAGTGGAATTGCTGGATCATCTTGGAGAAGGCAATGGCACCCCACTCCAGTACTCTTGCCTAGAGAATCCCATGGATGGAGGAGCCTGGTAGGCCGCAGTCCATGGTGTCACTAAGAGTCGGACACAACTGAGCGACTTCACTTTCACTTTTCACTTTCATGCATTGGAGAAGGAAATGGCAACCCACTCCTGTGTTCTTTCTTGCCTGGAGAACCCCAGGGACGGGGGAGCCTGGTGGGCTGCCGTCTATGGGGTCGCACTGAGTCGGACAGACTGACGCGACTTAGCAACAGCAGCAGGGTAGTTCTAGTCTTACATTTTTGAGGAGTGTTTGTACTGTTTTTCATAATAGCCGTACCGATATGCATTTGCACCAACAGTTCGATCACATTGTTTTCTTGCTGTTGAGTGGTTTGACTTCCTTATGTATTTTGGGTATTAACCCCTTTTCAGATGGATGGTTAGCAACTATTTTCTCCCACTTCATAGATTGTCTCTTCCCTTTGTTGATTGTTTGCTTTCCTGTGCAAGAAGCTTTTTAGTTTGATGAAATCCCATCTGTCTACTTTTGCTTTTGTTGCCTGTGCTTTTGGTGTCATGTCCAAAACAGCCTTACCTACGTCAGTGTCAGGAAGCTTTTCCCCTATATTTTCTTCTCATAGTTGCATGGTTTCAGGTCTTACATTCAAATCTCAATTCCATATCAAGTTGATTTTTTGCATATGTAGTGAGATGAGTTCAGTTTCATTCTTCCACATGTGGAAAGCCAGTTTTCGTAGCACTCTTTGTTGAAGAAACTGTCCTTTCTCTAACTGTGTGTGTTCTTTACATTTTTGATAAAGATCACAAATGTGTAGAAACAAATCTATTGCTCTATTGTGATACTCTATTTTAGTGTCCCAGTGTTCTGTGCATCTGTTATTATGCCAACTATGTTATTGTTGATTACTATAATTTTGTAGTAGTTTTTGAAATCTCATAGTCAGATGCTATTAACTTTTTTTTTCTTTTTTTTTGCTCATGATTGCTCTGGCAATATGTGATCTTTTATGGTTCCATATAAATTTTAAGACCTTTTCTAATACTTTGAAAAATGCCATTGCAATTCTGATAGGGATTCCACTGAATCTGAGGATTACTATGAGTAGCGTAGTTATTTTTTAATTCTTCCAACCCATGAGCATAGTATATCTTTCCATTTATTTGTGTCTTCTTCAATAGCTTTCAGGCTTCCCAGGTAACTCAGCTGGTAAAGAATCCATCTGCATTGCAGGAGACCCCAGTTCAATTTCTGGGTTGGGAAGATCCCCTGGAGAAGGGATAGGCTACCCACTCCAGTAATCATGGGCTTTCCTGGTGGCTCAGATGGTAAAGAATCCACCTGCAATGCGAGAGATCTAGGTTCTATCCCTGGGTTGGGAAGATCCCCTGGAGGACGGCATGGCAACCCACTCCAGTAATCTTGCCTGGAGGATCCCTGTGGACAGCGGACTCTGGAGGGCTACTTTGCCGACAAAGGTCTGTATAGGCAAAGCTATGGTTTTTCCAGTAGTCATGTACAGATGCGAGAGTTGGACCATAAAGAAGGCTGAACACCAAAGAATTGATGCTTTTGACCTGTGGTGTTGGAGAAGACTCTTGAGAGTCCCTTGGACAGCAAGGAAATCAAACCAGTCATTACTAAAGAAAGTCAATCGTGAATATTCATTGGAAGGACAGATGCTAAAGCTGAAGCTCCAACACTTTGGCTACCTGATGCAAATAGCCGGCTCATTAGAAAAGACCCTGATGCTGGGAAAGATTGAAGGCAGGAAGAGAAGGGGACGACAGAGGATGAATTGGTTGGATGGTATCACGGACTCAATGGACATGAGTTTGAGCAAGTTCCAGGAGATGATGGACAGGGAAGCCTGGCGTGCTGCAGTCCATGGGTTTGCAAAGAGTCAGACGTGACTGAGCAACAACAACAACAACGTGACATGAACAATAACAACAGTAGCTTTCATCTACTTTGTTAAATTTATGCCAAAGTACTTTGTTGTTTTAATACTATTGTAAATAGTTTTTCTTTTTCAGATAGTTCGCTGTTAGTATATAGCAATGCAACTGATTTTTATATGGTGATTGTATATCCTGTAACTTCACTGAAATCATTTGTTGGTTCTAACAGTTTTTTAGTGAAGTCTTGAGGGTTTTCCATCTGTAAGATTATATTATCTGCAAACATAGACAGTTTCACATCTTCCTTTCTGAGTTGGATGCCTTTCATTTCTTCTTCTTGCTCAATTGCTCTGACCAGAACTTCCAGTACTATGTTGAATAGGAGTGGTGAGAGTAGGCACCCTTGTCTGGTTCCAGATCTTCAAGGAAAATATGTTAACCTTTCATTGTTGAGTATGATGTTATCTGTGAGTTTGTCATATATGGCTTTTATCATGTTGAGGTACATTCTTCTGTACCTACTATGTTGAGAGTTTTATCATTAAAGGATATTGAATTTTGTTAAATAATTTTTCCCACATCCATTGAGTTGACCATGTGTTATTTATCCTTCATTCAGTTAATGTGCTGTATGACATTTATTGGTTAATGTATGTTGAATCAGCCTTGCATCCCAGGAATAAATTCTGCTTGATCACGGTGTCCAATCCTTTAAATGTGCTGTTGAATTAAGTTGCTGAGTATTTTGTTGAGAATTTTTGCACCTGTATTCATCAGAGACATTTATTTGTAGTTTACTTTTTATGTAATATCTTTATTTGGCTTTAGTAACAGGGTAATGCTGGCTTTGTAAAAATGAGATTGAGCCTGTTCCCTGCTCTTTGATTTTTGGAAAAGTCTGAGAAGGATTGACACTAAGTTTTCATTAAATGAATTCTACCAAACATTTAATTCATAGGTGAATTTTGTTATCGTTGTTGTTCAGTCACTCAGTCGTGTTTGACTCTTTGCGACCCTATGGGCTATAGCCCTCCAAGCTCCTTGTCCATAGGATTTTCCAGATAAGAATACTGGAGTGAGTTTCCATTCCCTCCTCCAGGGGATCTTCCCAACCCAGGGATTGAACCTAGGTCTTCTTCATTGGCAGGTGGGTTCTTTACCACTGAGCCACCTGGGAAGCCCCTTAGTGAATTCTACAAACATTTAATGAACAATTAAGAAGAATTTAATTAAGAGAAATATAGAATTTGGGTGATTAGCCTTATCACAGTCTTATGTAATTTAATGTCTTGGGTATAGTAGTGTGGCTGGGAGGAAAAGGAAAGAAAACAGTATTTATCTTAGTTTCTTTGTAGTTCTCTATAGAAAGCTTCTCTTCCTACATTGGCATTACCACGATTGCAGTTAGAAAATTAGAAAGCAGAAAAATCATTCCCGTTTTTCACAAATACCATTCCTACAAAATAAAATGGCAGGCCATCTCCAGGCCGAAGGCATCTTCAATCATGGTATGCATACACTAAATTACTGAGAAAGATCCTTCCCTAGACGGACTAGCTGAAGGTAAGTGCAGATGTACACAGTCTATTCAATTTCAATATGAAAATTAGAACTCATGCTGAGATTTCAGTGAAGGGTAAAGTTATAATGTGTTATGTTTAGAGTTTTAAAATTTGGTGTGTTATTTCAGGAGCTCTGGGCCAAGGATTTATTCACTGATTTTTTTTTTTTTCCCAAGTTTGTTTTACTCTTTTTTACCAGGAAGAAAGTTTCTGTGACCATTAGCTCTGGACATCTGATTCCCTCTGCTCTCCTGGGCTCCAGAGGTAGTTCTGAAGTTATCAGACCAGAGTTTAGAGAAGACGGCTTAACTTCTTTAGCCTTTGAAATGATAGCCACATTTGCTTTCTCATTTAGTGCTGTTTCATTTGGAGCAACGTATGACTTCAAATTATAGCTAATTCATTTTTCCTTTGGGAGAGTCAAGTTTTTGGTCAGATTTTAACCTACATACTTTCCTTTAGATCTCTCTTTTTTTTAATATTTTTAATTAAGAATATAAATTAGATTCTTAATCTACAATGTATTGTAAATAGAAAAGTTTATATAGAACTAACAGAATTGCTTCTGTTAACTAATTGCTAATAGAATCAGATGTCAAGCAGAATCTTAATGAGGAAAATAACTTGTGGCTTCTGTGGTTTTTTTTTTTTTTCATATAATCAGTTTTATTTGAAAATGTTATGGTTAAAAGGCATAATTATTTTAAGGTGTTCTACCGTGATGGAAATTTATTCTAATGTGGGCATTTTATTTACTCTCAAAGGACTTTCTTCAGAAGATACCACACCTTTAATGCAAGAAAATATACTACATGTAGCCACACATGCCGTTAGTGATGAAGAATCTGCAGAAGTAAATGCTAACGATCAACTGGAAGCCTCAAAGTTGGTCCTGCAATCTCTGTTCTCACTTATACGAGGTGAAGTTGAGCAGTTGGATTCAAGAGCGCTTCCCCTTTGCCTTCACCAGGTATCTTGCTGAACTTTCAATTGCAGCCTCACTGAAATTCTGGGGCCAATATTTATAATAATCTAAAATCCAATTCTCTGTAATTGATTCTGCTCCACCTAACATTGGTGAGTCCAGGAGAAGGTGACCTTGGATCAGTAGCTGGTAGGAAATCTGGCATATCACTGACTGGTGGCCACATGTTGGTTTGGATCATCAATCTATGGCTCATTCAATTGCTAGCTTCTTTTACTTCGTGGTGGTGGTGGTTTAGTCACTAAGTTGTGTCCGACTCTTGAAAGCCCATGGACTATAGCCTGCCAGGCTCCTCTGTTCAATGTGATTTCTCAGGCAAGGATACTGGCGTGGGTTGACATTTCCTACTCCTGGGGAATCTTGCTAATCTAGGGATCAAACCCGCGTTTCCTGCATCTCATGCATTACAGGCAGATTGATTACTACTGAGCCCCTTCTTTTACTTAGTGTGTACAATTGAGAGTCAGTGTACTAATTGAGAGTCAGTGTACTGTACAAATGAGTCAGTGTAGAAAGTGCTTAGTAAGTACCAACAAGGTACCCAAAACTAAGCTAGACACTAGGGAAACAGATTACATAAGAACATGTCCTTAAGATGTCACTGAGGAATAGGAAAAACAATTATGTAGCTAACTAATGGTAGAAGTCTGTATAAAGTATTAGAGTAGGTATGTGCTTCAGGTTCAGCAAAAGCACAAGATGCATGATTAACTTTGTCCTTTGGACATTAGGCAGAAAGAAGGTAATTCTTGAGCTGGGTTTTGCAGGATTTTTAGGCTCACAATAGATAAAGAAAGTGAACTGGTACAAAAAGAGATCAGCCTTTGCAAAGACATGACTGGGATATTATTTTGAAGATTAAGATGGAAGAGAGATGAGAATTAAGATTGGATAACTTGTAACATTAAGGTCTTGCTTTTAGAGGCCGAGAGCTTTTGATTATGCAGGTGCCAAAATTAGAATTCTAGAAATATAACTCTTGATGATTGAGAGGGTAAACTAGAAGATGGAGAACCTGGAGACTGGGAGACCTTAAGGACAGTAACACGGAAGGTTTTTTACACGAGATAATTCTGAAAAGAAAGGTATTTATGAGCTGTGTTTTATTTTCTTTAAAATGAAAATAATTCATATATGGGATTGGAAGAAGCTTCAGTTTTATTTCACTCGCTTTTCCTGTTTCATTAAACATTTGCAATAAGCAGGGAATAATTTTTTAAAAGTAAAACAGCTTTTGTCCCAATGCAGGAAAACATATATTCTTACAAATTTATACTACCTCCTTGTTGGGCTTGAAGAATACCTTTGAGAAAATGTGCACTACTTTTTGAGCTCTGGTGTGTTGCTAACATATATAGTACATGTTTACCATAGTTGAGAACTGTAGTTGAGAACCACCAATACCAAGGCAGCTTTCTAATCTTTCAGCCTTCTTTGAATTTGTATGATGAATTGAGTTTGTAAAGGATATTTACACTGTTATTTCATTCTCCAAACAATCTAGAGAGACATTATCATCATTTTAACAAATGGGAGATATAAGACTCCCTCACAAAGCAAGTTCCTTATCATTGTAGGGCTTTGTTTTGTGCTCAGTTGCTCAGTTGTGTCTGACTCTTTGCAACCCCATGGACTGTAGCCCACCAGGCTCCTCCATCCATGGAATTTTCCAGGCAAGAGTACTGGAGTAGGTTGCCATTTCCTACTCTAGGGGCTCTTTCTGACCCAGGGATCGAACCCACATCTCTCAAAGCATGTGTTTTGGGGACAACTTGACAGAAATTTGAATACTGACTGTATAATACTACTACTATTGCATCATTGTCAAATTTCTTGAGATTGATAATGGAATTGAAGGTCATGTAGGAGAGTGTCTTTATTCTTGGGAAACACACGTGCAAGTAGTATTTAGGAGTAAAGTTATATAATGGCTGCAACTTATGATATTTCAGTGAGAAAAAATGTGTAAGAAAGGGAAAGAAAAAGAGAAGATTTGGCAAAATGTCAATAATTGACAAATCTAAATAAAAGGTATATGACTGTTGATTTTACTATTCTTTGAAGTCTTCTGTAGAATTTCAGTAATAAGTTGGGGAAATGGACATTTGGAGTAAATAGAAACAGCTAAGTGTAGCCAAATCTTTTCAAGCAGTTTATGTCACTGGGATATTGTTACATTAAATGTAAGGAGAATGCTCTTTTCTACTAGCAGGTGATCCTATAGCTGAAGCAGATCTAGTAGAAAATCACATTTTTAGGCAGGAAGATGATAACAGTCTTGATCAGATGCAGATTAATTTTTTTAAATGTCTCAAAGTAAAACTCCACCTTCATCCCCTAGGAACATGTCAGTTTGCTGAGTCCTGTAGGTTATGCTTCTGAAATACCTCAGCAGTCTGTCCTCTCCTGGCAAAGAAGATTAGAGAGTATAGTGGTGGCTTTAAAGTATGGGCTCTACTTTAAAATCTAACCGTAACCCTACTACTAAGAAACTAAGCAGCTTTTAGTTTCATCTTCTGTAATGTTGTAGAGGACTCAGTGAAATACTGCATGTACAAATACTTAACATATCAATAACACTTGATATGCTTAACATAAAAGTAATTAAACATTAAGCAGTGTAACTATATTTCTCTGTCACTAATTCAAACATTGCTTGCTGGAAAGAGATGGCTGAGACTGCAGTAAGCTGAGTCTCCAGGGCAACAGCAGTCAGCTGATGACTGCCTTCTGTAGTCCAAGAATACAAAATATCCTGTCAGTTACTCTCAAGGGAAACACAAGTTAGAGAGAAGTGGAGTGACTTTTTTTTTTCCCATTATTTAGTAATTCCCAGCAGCTCACACTGTGCCTTTCACTTGAATTTGATAGTTGTTAACATTTTGCCAGATTTTGTTTTTCCCTCCTCCTACTCAACCCTACCCCACATATTTATTTTCCATGAAACATCTTAAAGTAATTTTCAGGCATTACATCACTTCACCCTTAAATACTTGCACATAAATTTCCCAAGAACAATGACACTCTCCTGAATAACTTACAATGCCATTATCAACCCCAAGAAATGAAATGTTGGTTTAATATAGAGCCTATATTTGTTTCTTCAGGTTATTCCACAAATATTCATTATAATTAGTTTCCCTCTGATCCAGGATCCAGTAAAGGAGCACACATTGCATTTGGTTGTGAACATTCTTTAATCCTTAGTAATCCAGAACAATTCCCTGCCTTCTGTTTTATTTGTTTGTTTATTTTTTCTTTTATAACATTGACACGTCTGAAGAGTTAAGAGTTCTTGTAGGAATGTCCCATAATTAGGATCTGTCTGATTATTTCTTCGATTTGATTCAGGTTAAAATACACTGGGCAAGAATTCTACCTAGGTAACATTCCACATTCAGATGACTCTTGAACTCATTTCCAGTCTGGCCTTTGTGCAACTACTCCGCCAGAATCGCACTGTAAATGCCAGGATTGATCTCCGTGTTGCATGCTTATGTGAATCTAGTTGTTAGTCCTCAGTTTTCTTCCTACTGGAAGTATTAGAAGCTCTGACAAGTTGATCACATGCTCTATTTTGCAGCATTTTCTTTTGCTTTTTAGGACCCTCCACTTTCCACTTTTATATCTTACCTCACTGGATATGCCTTCTCTGGGTCATTTGTTGAGTCCTCCAAATTTTACTGATTGGCACCTCATGGGCCTTTCAAATTTAAGATGCCCAAAATCAGACTTTGACTTTTTTTCTCCCTTTTGTTACATGGCATATCCATCCCTCTAGCTGCTGAGACCAAATACTTTGAAGTCATCCTTCACTTTTCCCCATGTCCATATCCAACCAGCAGATCCTGCCAATTTATTTAAAAAATATATGCAGATTCTGATGTCTTCTTTCCTCCTTGCTTGCCACCATCTCAGTACAAGACACTATCAGATTTCATTCAGATTCTTGCAGTAAACTAATTGTAGAACCCTCTCTGCTTTACCTTTATTTCCATTTAGGTTTTTTTTCCCCCCTCCATACAGCAGTCATTGTGATCCAGGTAAAATGTTAGTTGGGATCATGAGACTTCTCTGTTCAAAGCCATCTACTGACTTCTTTTCACATTCAGAGTAAAAGCCAAAATTCTTACCATGGCAAGAC
This sequence comes from Oryx dammah, assembly GCF_014754425.2. Classification (NCBI taxonomy): domain Eukaryota; kingdom Metazoa; phylum Chordata; class Mammalia; order Artiodactyla; family Bovidae; genus Oryx; species Oryx dammah. Next base: position 49,749,984 of record NW_024070205.1, read on the forward strand.
ACTCCATGATCTGGCCCTGTTACCTCTTAGACCTTAATTCCTAAAACTCTCCTTCTTATTCACTTCTTTCCAGATACACCGGCCTCCTAGCACTTCCTCAGCTATACCAGGAATGTTCCTGTGTCAGGGCCTGTGATATTTCCTTTTCATCCTTTCTCAGGAAGTCATTAAATGGTGTACTCCACCAAAACGAGAGTAAACCGAGGAACAGGAAGATTAAGATAAGAAAACGGGGTGCCACCCTGGAGATGGATGAAGGGGATCTCTAGGAGAAGAGAGAGTCTTAGATGACAGCTTTGTACCAAGAAGGAGAGTGTACCCACTTCTATCTGAGCAGATCAGAAGGGTCTGGGGAGAAACTTTTATATCATTTTCTGATTTCTGAATATTCAGTGTGTCTGAATACATCGAGGGAAGATTTCAACTCTCGAAAAACTAGAGTTGTATAAGCGATAAGTGCTTGGAAAACCATACCAAAAAAAAAAAAGGAAAAAAGAAACTCCAGAGAAAACAGAAAGTTTTCATGAAGGGAGAAATAATGAGAGTTTACTACACGGCTTACTCATAATAAGGTAAACATTAAATGTGTATCTACCTTGTAATACAATATAACAACATGGGATAGATCAATATGTGAGAGAAAGTATGTGTGGTATATGTTTGTAGGGTAAGGCGCAAAAGCCACTCTGTGGGATTGCAGACAAATGCATACACCTTCCTAATTCTTTTTTGTTCCCGGTAGATAAAAGATGCCCGAAACCAGGAAAACCTTAAAATGACTGCCCTCGCAAAGTGATTTTCAACTCACTTCTTCACGATTCTACTTTGCACTGGTAGAGTAGAGTATTTCTGGTCCAGAGTCAGCAAGTGCAAACTGTTTTAAGCACTTGCTGCTGTGTCCTGGGCACTGTACTAGACACACGTTCTGTCTCCTAGAGTTGTAGTATTACTGACCCTGTTTTACAAATAAGGAAGCCGAGGTTGAGACATGGAATGACACATCCAGAGTCACACAGCTGGTAGTGGCAAAGCTTGGTCTAGAACACAGTCAGGTTATTCGCCTTCAAACTTTCATGTTTTTCTGCTCCACCAAGCTACCTCCCGGATTTCAACATTTGGGGCATCAAAGAAAATCACACCTTTCTCTTCCCCTGCTTGACTTGCCAGGAGTAGGTTTTTATAGGAGAAAGCACCCTGTGTATTTATTTTTCAAGCTGCCCTTGCACCTGTAAGTGCCTTTTTACTTTTGAGGCCTTGGGTTTCATGATCCTGTCTTTATGGTTGCACTTATGGGACTGGAACTGTCCCAGAAGTCTGAAAGCTAATTGATTAAACTGACAGTTTACAGAGAGGTGATTAGCTCCATCTATATTGTTGTTTTGCTCCTGGAAGAATGTTAGATATGTAGAATAAATTTTAAGCTAGGCAACTATTTCCTTTAAAACTCTACTTTTTCCACTGTGGGATTTAGAAAAAACATTCCTTTTTTATTTCTAATTTATAGGTTTGACTAGTGCTTTATTGCTCTTTGTACTGATAGCTTCCTGGAAAGTAGACATCATGATCCATAAACAGAATACCTTCTTCATTAGAGACTTAGGAAAAAGCAGGGCAAACTGAAAGTGTAAACTACTTAATGAAGTATTTTAAGTGTGACAATAGTCAATTCATGCAAATATTTCTCCATGTATACTTTTGGTTTTACTGTTCTCTTTTTTTTTTAATTACTGTTCTATTTATAAGTGCTATATCTGAATAAAGGATCCCAAAGTTTTTAGAATCAAAGAATTTTTAGATTTAAAGTTGCCCTGGAATGAATCTGCTAAGGGATATGCCTCAATTGGGTCCAGATGCTGAGTCCCTGGACCTTGCCCTCCCGTCCAGTGCCCTTTATCCTGTGCAGCACTCTGTATATATTCCAAACATCATTGCTCAACTAGTAGCACTTGGTCTGTCCTTTTCTGAAATATCAAAAGAGAATGAAAAATCAGTGTCCCATGAGGTAGTCTGTGAAATACTAATGAGACGAATGGGTTTTAAGATCCCTTGTGACATGACATATTTCAGTTTTTTAGTTTATGAAAAAGCCATCCTTTCATTCGTGTTCTACTTTTATAAGCCTCGATAGCATTTCTCTCATTCTTTAGAGTTCTTATTCTAAACTCTAATGAATCAGTGATGTTTGCTTTGACTTGAAATAGAATAGAAAGAATGAGATTGTGTACAGACCAAAGAATGTCTGTGTTTGCTTTTCTTGAGACAAGTGACTTCAGAAATGTGTCTTGTGCCTAGAGTCATATTTTTTCTGAACTGGCGAATGTAGTTAAATAAGAGTTTCCTTAGTTTGATATCAAAGGTTTTGAGAGTTTCAAGGTTTTGGTTTCTTCCAAATTTGTCTTTTTATTCAACTGTTAATTTAACTTTCTCTGTTTTTTATTTGTTTTTAACAGATAGCAGAGTCTTATTTCCAGGAGGAGGACTGTATCCTTTTTTTAATTATAAGAGGAAATGCCTAGAACGCTTAGTGAATTGCCCACTTTTAAAATTGAAATTTACCTACAATGGATGTATGATCTGTTGTCACTGGATTTTGTTTCATGCACCCATGTAACCATCTCAGAAAACAAGATGTAGCAAATTTGTTACTCCAGAAAATTCTCTAGAACCACCCAAGTTTGACCTCCTGTGGACAAGCTCTAATTTTACCAAAATCTAAATATTTGTGGGTGGAGGAAGGGGAGAATGCATGTTGCAAAAAATTAAAAACCCATTGGATTTGTTTTCTTTTGAATTAAACAGAAGTACATGTCAAGTAATATTCATATGATAGAGTTTGTCAGCCATATTATGCATAGCAAATCTCATGACTCTTATTTTAGCTATATATATATAGCAAAGGGAAGAGTGAGTTCATTAGTGATAAACAGAATAACTGTTGTCAAGGAAGACTGCATGTTAACTTTTGTTTGTACTGTCTCTTCAGTCATGTCCGACTCTTTACAACCCAATGGACTATAGCCTACCAGGCTTCTCTGTCCATGGGATTCTCCAGGCAAGAATACTGGAGTCAGTTGCCATGCCCTTCTCCAGGGGATTTTTCAGACCCAGGGATTGAACTCACATCTCTTACATCTACCTGTATTGACAAGCAGGTTCTTTACCACTAGCACCACCTGGAAAGCCCATAACTTTTGTAAAAGAAAGATTTATTCCTTCCATTTTTTAATTTCCCTCTCTTAAAATTGTTTTTATTTTTTCAGAGAAGGTCCAATATATACACTTTAGAGAGAACTCATCCTAAGTATCTTTATTTCCCCATTTGTGAGATTTCTTTTTTCTCCTAACCTTACTGATTTTCACCACAGATTGGAGGACAAGCCGTTGTCATCCTGAACCCCTAATCAAGTAAACTAGTAAAGTGTGGTAGAAACTTAGGGCAGTGGCTGTCCATCACTAAGTCTGAAGGAAATCAAATTCTTAAGGAAATGAAGCTTAGAACTACCCAGATGATGAGTATGATGGAGTCCAGTGCAGATCACATCAACTTCCCTGGGAGCTTCCTAGAAATGCAGACTCGTGGGCTTTAGAATCAGAGCTTCTGGGGATCTGACTCATGAATCTGTATTTTACCAAGATTTTTGAATAACATTTATGTTCAGTAAAGTGTGAGAAACATTGGTATATTTTTAAGTTAAGAGCAGAGGAAAATAGAATTGTCTCTGCTTCTCCCTGGTCTATTTTATGATCCCTGGCATATATTTAAGACACAAATGATAGAGAGAACTGAACCTCTGAGTGACCATGGGAAGACTAAAAAGCTAAACAATGAGTTTTTTCTCTTCTTTCTGGGTCAACATTTAGAACATGGCCCAAAGGAAGGTATACAGTTGGACAGCTTGTCTTGACCTCATATAAGGAAGGCTAAATGTGTGATACAGTTGGAGAAGGCAGAAATTCATAAGAAAATCTACCAAAAAAAGTCAAATCACATAATTACAAAAATCACTGTGGCAAGTTAATTTACAAAAAAAAAAAAAAGCATTCAGTGAGAAATAAGGATCACGGGGAGTTGAAATCAGAAACAAACATTTGACTAGAGGGTAACAGTGGCTTGACAGAAGGTAATTTAAGGAGAGAAAAAAGAGAGGGGACACTTAGATTACGGATTCCATATGGGTCCTGTTTCCAACTAAATTATATTTAATTGACTCTGCTAGAGGTATTATTAACAAGCAGGCATTTCTTGAACATTAAAACCTTTTTGTGTCTCCTGTTTACTGATAGGATAGAAACCAGGTAGCTACCGCATGATATGCAACCTTAAAATTTACCTACTTCAAAACCAAGAAACCTTACTTTTTTGTTTAAATTTAAAAATATTTAGAGCCCTCTCATTTTTTGATAAGCTTCAAAATTCTCAGTTGATCTAGGACATTATTCTTTAGCCTGGATTCCTGTTTTCCTCAAATTTTCTGTTCAGATGAGAAAGCAATGAAATTCATTCAGCTCGAACGACTGTATCATGAGCAATTGCTCGCAAATCTCTCTGCCATTCAAGAACAGTGGGGTGAGTACAAACTAATGTAGAATGCAGAATTATCAATAATCTAACAAATTGCTATCTAGAAAGTTAACATATTTGACCTGGTTTTCTAAGTCAGGAAGTAGATGTTTCTAGTCAAGTTAGTGTTGCAAAGAAAGTAGCATTTTTACTGCAAGTTTACCTCATTTTAAGAAAGTTTTTGTATTTGTATTTTGTTTTTCATACCAGTGCCAAGAAAAGAACACTTGCAACTTTTTCATTTCTTCTGATGTCCTTGGCTGATTTAGTCTCTGGGATATATACTTAGATCTAAAAGCAATCACTTAGCTATTTCTGTGTTAACTTTGGGCTGAAAAGATAATTTTTCATGATAATCTTTATCAGTGGTGCCAGTTAAGTATTTTTTCCCTTCTAAACATGTTTTGTAATAGCTAGTGACTAACAGATATTTTAAATTTAGAAACAAAATGGAAAACTGTACAGCCACATACAGTTACACCTTTGAGGAATTCAGAAAAAGGATTTAATGGTGAAGATTTTGAACGGCTTGCTAAATTTTGTGCAACACATCAAGAGTAAGTACTTGACTGTTTACAGTGAACTGGAATAGAATATTGGAGAAGCATTGTAGTCCTGAATATTTAAAGTGCAGAATTCACTTCTTTGTTTTGTTAATGCTAACTGGAGAAATTAAAATTAATAAAGTGATTAGGTTCCTTTCTCAGCTTTTATCTCAGTTTCTTACACAAAACTTAACAAAAGGTCTGTTTTACAAAATTCAAAGCACCTTCTAATTAGAAATTTTTAAATGTAACTTCTAATTTCGAATACTTTTTGCTTAAGAGATTAGGTGATTCAGATGGAAAATTTTGTGTTGGAATTTTTATTACAATTGTTTTCCAGTGTTTGTATGTCTGTCACTGTTTGTATGTTGTAGTAAAAACACACTTTTAAGAGTAGCCTAATAGTGGAATGCAAATGCATTTAATCAGAATACCAGATGATTTTAAATTATTTGATTTGTATAAAGAGTTGGATTTTTAAAACTGAACATAGTAATAATAAAGCACTTAAGTATATATATTTTAATTTATTATTTGAGGACTCAGAATTATAAAGGTGAGGGGACATGATAGTTATTAAACTAGTGCAGATTTCTGAGATGTACAATTTTCTTGTGTTAGTTTGAACTTTTGAAACAGCCTTTTTATGGATTCTGCATTATGACATAATTTTAGTATGTTAAATAGGTTAACTTTTGGCTTTGTAAAACTTTTAAATAATGGAATATTAAAAATAGATAAGAGAGATTGTTTTCTTTCTTTCAAAATATTCAATATAGATACTTTTCTGCTCTTCCCAGGGAACTAATAATTGTTTAATGTGTTACAAATGTTTTAATTATTTAAAAATAAATAGTTATTGAACCTAATATAGACGTGACTTTTTTCTTTTTTTTCTCTTTTTAAATATAAGGCAACTTGCCAACACATATTGTTTTTTTAATTTTTATTGCAGTATAGTTGATTCATAATGTTGTTAGTTTCAGGTATACAGCAAGGTGAATCAGTTATACTTTGATACATATACACTCTTTTTTAGATTCTTTTCCCCTATAGGTCATTACAGAGTATTGAGTAGAGTTCCCTATGCTATACAATAGGTCCTTATTAGTGCCAACACATAATTTAAAAACTAGTCTTCAGTCACATTGCTTCACATCTCTAGAGAATATCTGACTAGTGAACAGTAGATAGTACTGTAAACCAAACCTAAAATTTTATGCTTATATTTGATAATTCCCCAAAATTATACTCCTAAAATTAATATAAAATGTTTGAGTATTAAAGCACACAGCTTTACATGTACATTTTACGTGTACAGATACATATATGTAACTAATACTCTGACCAAGAGTCAAAACAGTCCAGCCCCTCATAAAGCTCCCTAATTTGTGTACAAAGCCAGCACCCATCCCCCTCAGGTAGTAACTGCTATCTGAGTTCTGTAGCACTGTATTTGCCTGTCCTGTAGTTTTACATAAATGTAATCACACAGACTAGATTTTGTATCTAGCTTTTTTGCGCATGATTACGTCTATGTGACATGTTGTTACCTGCAGTGGTACTTTGCTCTGCTTTACTCCTGTGTGGATTCATTGTATGACTGTGCAGCAATTTATTTATCCATTATATTGTTAATAGACATTTGGATTGTTTCCAGTTTTTTAATATTATGAATAAAATGGCTATGAACATTACTGTGTATGCTTTTTGGTGAATGTATGCATTCTTTTATCTTGAGTGTTCCCTAAAATATATTTACAGATTACGTCTATTTTTATCCTTTTCTGTGGAAAATGTGAATAAAATATCTTCTGCCATAATCAAGTTTAGATGATAATGACATAAACTGAAATTTTAAAATGTGTAAAATACTCTTGAAATACATTATAAGCAAAAGGTTGACATTTTTTCCCCCACTGAATCTCAGTATTTATAGCTTCTTTGGAGGTTTTTCATTAGTTATTGGTCATCTAAGAAGATTAACACATGATATAGTTGCACTTTGAACTGTGTGAACCAGTGGTAATGTTTCAGCAGTGGAAATGTTCTGTGCTAATATTAGAATCCAGAGAAGCTGTATTTTTTTTCTTTTTTTTTTTTACAGCCGTTTCAGTGACATTTGTTTGGAAGCATTTTGCTGCTATAATATTTTTTTTAATTCTTTTTTTCCCTCTCTCTCTTTTTTCCTACAGTCCTCTTTTATCCAAAGATAAGGTAAGAGATTTTCTTTGAAAATGTTTATAGGAAAAACGTAGAGTGTCATGTTTTGTTGTATGGACTGGTTTAGAAAATAATGAAACCTTCCTAATTGTTTTCAGCTTTCTAACTTAATGCAACAGTTTTCCCCAAAGTTTTTTTTTTTTTTTTTTTTTTTTCCCTTTCTTTTTGGAAAACTTTTTAGATAGCAGTTGTCCAGAAGTCCCTGGGAAGGAAATGCTTTACGCGGTTAATAGTATCTGAAGATCCAAAGGAAAGAGGAGCTACAGCCAAAGAGCTGGGTATGTTTTTAAATTAGAAGTAGACATTAAAAATGCCTGCCTCTTATAATACTTTACAAGTATTACATCTGAGTTGCTGTGAAGGAGCTTTTTTGCGCATACTGCTCCTAGACAAATAGCAAAGCAAGGTTTTTTTTAACATCGTATAATCCTATTTTTAGATATCTAGTAGTAGAAAGTATAAAATCTAAATTCGTATGAAAACATAAAATTGTTCCATGTTTTCAGTAGGTGGTTATATGTATTTAAGAGAATATGACAAGACTGCAAATAAGCTGTGAAAGCGAACTGGTTTTAGTGCATTCAGGCATTCTTTTCTGTATAAAAACCAACAATTTTTTTTACAAACTTTACCAGAAATTTTTTTCTGTAAAAGTAGATATTATCAAGATAAGCTCTGTATCTTGATAGCTTATCTTAGTAATTTATTCTCTTCCTTTTTTGTTAGCTAACATGGTATACTTTAATTTGTATATATATATATATTTCTAAAGCATTTATAGTTATGTTTTATACTACTGTGTCTTATGTCAAAAGTTAAGAGTTTTAGAAATTTGTTCTCTTACAGTAATAATGTATGTTCATTACGAAAACTAGAAACTAAAGATAGATTTTTCAAATGTGTTTTAGGGCATTTATTTTTCCATGTTTATGATTTTAGTACTACTTTATATTCCTGGGCCTGAAAACTCTGATATTAAACAGGCAGCATCATGTGTCTTAACTGAGTTGCCTGAAGAGATAAGATGATGATGATGATGCCCTGGATTTCACTTGCCTTTTTCTCTTCTAAGTTTTTTCCCCTCAGATCTTTACTTTATCCCCTCTTCTCTTATGTGGCAAATTTGGGTTGCCTTAGGTCAATCCTACTATATTCTGTTCTTCCTATCTCTTTTTTCTGGTCATTTTTATGTTGGAAACCAGAATATAATGGGCTTCATAAAGATCTTACGGGAAAACATCACAAAGTAGTCACCTAGTTTGGGTGTGAATACATCTCTGTGTTGTGCACATTGGGAAGAAGGCTATGCTAAGTTTGAGTCTGACACTGCCCAGCAATAGCTCAGCACTACTTCCAGCTTAGCCTCTGCCGCAGGATGAGTGGCACAGACAGGTAAACTGAGATACTGCACATAAGCCACTTCCTTGGTGCTTTGACTCACAACTAGAACCTGTGTCTTCTGGTTTCTAACTGAATTGCAGCATACCTCTGCTAAGGAAGTTGTGTGGATTATCAAATTCCACAGTGCAGACATTTCATTAGTAACCATTTTATGGGAAGGGTGTGAAATAAATTCTAGAGAAAGAAATCTTGCCAAGTCTGATAAAATAATATCTTTTAAAGAAAAATGTCAAATCTCTCATAGTCTACTCAGGTTATTCTATGAATAAATACAGAGAAATATGAAAATATTACTTTAAATGATTTGTATTTAATATATTCTCTTTGTTTTACCCTGTATTCCTTGTTTCTAATATCTTACGTGTTCTACAGTGTAGAGTTTTGCTTTTCTTTCTTTATATATGTCTTGGTCTTAAGCTCCTTATATAATAAGTAACTTGCTTTTGTCTGTGTGTGGTTGTTGCTGGTATCAAACTTGTCTGGTTTGAATCCTCTCTCCACCACTTAAATTTGTGTGACCTTAAGAGACTTCCCTGGCAATCCAGTGGTTAAGACTCCACACTCCCAATGCGGGGGCACAGGTTTAATCTCTGGTTGAGGAGCTGAGATCCTGCATGCCACATGGTGTGGCCAAAAGGAAAAGTTTGTGTGACCGTAGACAAGTTGCTTAACTTTTTTCTGTCCCTCCCTTTGCTCAGCTCCAAATGTGGGTTATTTCTACCTCGTAGGGTTTTGATGAGGATTAAATTAGTAATTTCATTAAGGTTTAGAACAGTGCCTGGCACAAGGTAAGAAACCTACGTGCTGACTGCTCTCATTAGCCTTCCTCCAGCACTTCCTCCCATGTTATCACCACCCACTATGGCTAGTGTTCCTTTAATCTTCTCTATGTGTTATGCATTGCTGCTTTGCTGATTAATCTACCATGATTAAAGTCTCCAAGTTATTTACATATTACTTTATATTTTCAGTGTACTTTTATGTATATTATTTCATCTTTTCCTCTTAACAACCGATTTAAGGTAGGCTAAGTCATTTTAAGAAACTCAGGGGAGGTAAGTGACTTATCCAAACAGAACTAATTAGAACACAAAGTTAAAATCCTGTTTTCTGGCCCTGAAGCCCGTGTATTTTTATAATATTTTAATTCATTTTTATTAAGCAATATTTATATGTGAAAACATGTTACATATATACATTATAACAATGTATTAAAAAAATGAAGACCTGTGAACCTTATTCCCAACAGAGGGATTAGATTATTGTCAGTCCTCCTGTTAAAACTACCTTTGTGTTCCTTTCTATCCCATCACCTGCTTCACTCCCCTGCCCCAAGGTGGTCATTATCCTGAGTTCTCCATTTATCATTCCCTTCCCACTTTTTAATCAACTTTATTGAAGTACAATTTCTACGCAATAAAATGTACCCATTTTAAGTGCACAATTTGATGAGTTTTGGCAGTTGTGTACAGTCATGTAACTCCTACCCCAGTCAGAATATGGATCATTTTTATCACTCCAAAATCTTTCTCCTAATCTTCTTATACTCAGTCCTTCCCACCTCCAGTCCCAGGCAACCCAGTGCTTCCTGTTATTATCAATAGGTTTTCCCTGTTTCAGAATGTAATAGAAATAGAATTGCTCAGCATACTTTCTTTTGAGAGTTACCCTTACGACTAAATGTACCATTAATACATTCTTTTTTGTTGCTGAGTAGTATTCCATTTTTAACTTTACACAATTCGTTTATCCACATAATTGTTGATAGACATTTGAGTAATTTCCAAGTTGGAGATATCATGAATAAAACTGATAGGAAGTTGTTTTTTTTGTTGTTGTTTTTGTAGATATGTGTTTTCATTTCTCTTGGGTAAAGAACTGAAAGTAGAATCAGGGTCATATGGAAGGTACATGTTTAACTTGGTAAGAAACTGTCAAAACAGTTCTACAATGCTGTTGTCCCATTTTATACCCTGCCAGCAAATATATGAAAATTTTAATTGCTCCAAATCCTTGCTGACATTTAATATTGTCAGTCTTTTTTTTTTAAGTCATTTTAGTAGATATGAATGTCGTTGTGGTTTTTAACTTGTTTTTCTCTGAGGACCAAGTGTGTACATTTTTAGTTTTGCATTAATCTCTGTAGATGATGTACTAATTTATACTATTATCAATATTTCAAACTTAATGAAGGCACATTTTTCCATCAATCTGCCAAAATAAATATTAACATTGAAAATTTCTTTTTCAAGCCTGATATATCACTCAAATGTTTTTACATGATGATAATTATTGAGAAAGTATAAGAAACATATTAATTCATGAATGCTTTAGTCTCATCCATAAATAACATAGGGAATTTTTCCCTAAAGAGAATTCATGGCAGAATGAGAGTTGCAAGAGTAACTCAAAGGCATGTGCATTTGTAGAGCACATGTTAGAACTTAGATGAAGTCTAACTTCTCATTTGAGAACTACCTCTTTAATTTGGTATTATTAAGTATGTCATACATTCAACTATTATTCCATTGTTATTTCATCAGAGTAGATTTTTTTTTTTTTAGTGTGTCTTAAGTCAATGCAATAGGGATTAGTAGACTTACATTACTAGATCTTTGGGCTCAAGAAAGCAAGTTAACAGAAATTCATGTTAGTATTAACAGAAACATTAGCAATAAGTTTATACTGTGATACCTGCTTGTAGAAAATTCAAAATATATTTTTGGTTAAACATAGTGGATCTACCATTTACTTCTACTTATTTTTTAAAAATACTATTGAAATGTCACAAAGGGATCCTTAAAGGCAGAAAGCCAGAAGGACAGAATTGGCAAGGAACCAGCAGCAGATAATGACATCCAGAAAATGTTGGAAGCTGGAAAGCAGATGGATGGGTGACAACTGGCTTAACATACCATGCATGCTCAGTCACTCAGCTGTGTCTTTGCAACTCCATGGTTTGTAGCCCACCAGCCTCCTCTGCCCATGAGATTCTCCAGGCAAGAATACCGGAGTGGGTTGCCATTACCTTCTTCAGGGGATCTTCCCCACCCAGAGATAGAACCTGCATCTCCTACATTGGAAATGGATTCTTTACCACTGAGCCACCTGGGAAGCCCAACTTAACATACCAGAGAAAGCCAAAAACTAAATGTCTACAGGGAAAAGGTTGATTTCTGCCTGAGAGGGTTTGGGAAATGGAAGCACAGAGAGTACCTCTAAATTTAAGTTAAAAAGCTGTGTAGGAAGCATAGGAAGCTGTGTAGGAAGACCTTGATATCCCCTCTCTACCTAATAGGAAGCCCTGTTGGAAGCTAGACATAATACAGCAGTGTCTTCAAAAATGTGAGAGAAAAGGATTTCTAACCTAGAAAACTTTACCCAACCAAAGTTCTAGTCAGTGGTGAAGGAGTAAAGACTTTAAGATGTGAGTAATCCTAAAAAGTTTACCTTCCATGTTCGTTTTCTTAGGAAGTGTCCTTATAATAAGAGAAAATAAACAGAGGAAGACCTGGGATTCAGAGAAAACAAGGTTTCCAAAATAGAGCCAAAATGAATTCCTAAGATCATTGGGAAAGGAAATTCCAGGACAATACCTGTGTAGCAAGCCTGGAAAGGAGTTCCAGGTCAGGGACTCAAGAAGAATATGTTTTAAAACTGAAAGATTATCTGTTGTTACATATGCCATAGTTGTCCATCTGTCAGAGTTCAAAGATGCATAGATTAAAATTATTTTTAACAAAGTAATGAGGCAGTTATCAACACAAAAGGAAACAGCATAAATGAGAAAGAAAAATGTACCATAATACACAGTCTGGGTATCTTGTGACTAATACTTACAAAGCCATAGTACTGTAAACTTTAAATATTGATTTGCCCCAGATTTATGTTGAATTGTAATGGGAGCTAGAGGGGAAAGAAAGAATCTAAAGAACCATGAGAACTAACTCTTCCTTAGTAGGAAGTTAGTAGGTGGTCTCTAAAACTGAAAAGTCAATAGATAACAATGGAAGTCTTCTCTAGAAATGGAGGGTAAATATGAGCAGAAATAGCTAAAGGAATTGAAAAGTAGCTGCCCCTAGAGAGCAGGAATCAGACAGATGGAAGACTAAGGCGGAAGACTGTACCAGTAAAGACAGGTTTTAAGCTTTTCTCCAAAAGCATAATATGATACAACAAATTATAAAATAGCATATGTCTTGTTTGATTTGGAGACTGAATATGTATTAAAAACATCATTTATACTTTATATGGCATCACACATAAATTATAGCTACTGTCTTGATCTAGTCTGAAATTTTTGCCCTTTACATCTTAAATTACTATATTTTTTATATTTTATATTGTTTCTAATAGTGGAATGAAGCAACTGTTCTCAGGCTATTATTTTATAAATAATACATTGTACCAATGATAGTCTTTATTACACACCACTTATGTGTTATCTTGCTTCATTAGGAACTACTTAAATTGATTGTGTTTTGTCTGGTAACCATAGTCAGCCACTTCACTTTCCGGTTGTATTATTACCGAGTCCAAGCTCACTCTGCTTACCGCAGGACAAGCCAGTACATCAGAGATGAGGTGTTGGAGGCAAGGAATACGACTTTATTCAAAAAGCTGGCAGACCAAGAAGATGGCAGATTAATGTCTCAAAATAGCCATCTCATAGGAGCCTGGATGTTAGGTTCTTTTATAGAACAGAGAGGGGAAGGAGGTGAGAAAGTAAAGTAAAAAGGTCCTAAGTCTTGCAGAAATCTCCTGAAATAACCCCTCCCGGAGGGGTTATGTTAATTTCTTTTCTGCACCCTTTCACAGGTGAGCAGGGTCAGAATGTCTCTCTGTGAGCTGAACAAAGATACTTTAGTTTAACAGTCAGGTTGGAGGGGCAGGGTTCCCTGTGGCAGCCCATTGTGTATGCTTACAGTTGTAGACGGTGATTATAATAACAAAAGCAATAAAAAGCAAAGGTTAAAGTAAAAGAAACAGATCTAACATAAAGTCAGAATTTGCTCTTCCCTGTTACAATAGAATGCCATCTCAGGCTGATTCTCTAACCTTTCAATAACTTATCACAATTAAATACTCTCATTTTGATTCTTTATGACTTAGTCCTATTCCATTCCAAATTTAACACTTAAATCTCATTGTATTCAAAGCTCTTCTCTGTCCACCAGCTCTGCAAGGGCTGGGTGTGTGGTCTTTTCCCTTTTGAGCTCTCTAGATTAGTGCATAGGCCTGAATCTAGTCAATAGGGACGTTGGTGGCTCCAGCAGGACCAAGTGAGGAGGAGCTTACTTCCCAGTCACTTTCCTGGACATTTGTGGTCCTTCAGGTAACTGACCTTCAGCTTGAGACAGCATACCCCATTCCTCTGATGTGAGGGCCTCTCTGCTATGTGTTTATGCTCTTTACTCTTTGAATTCTATGGATGTGTCTGGAAGGCTGTTTTCTGAACCTTTGGGTAGTGGGAACTTGGGGAGAAGAGCTTGGATCCCTTTGCAGCTGGCTGGGGCCCTCCTTGCTCTGACCTCCCCCATCTTAACAGAGAGGCAGACCAGCAAGCTCAGTGGTGAAGCTGACAACCTAATGGGGATTAAAATGGTTTTTGGCAGTCTTCCCAACTTTGAGCGATTCTTTGTTGTTCTTCAACGCTCAGTCACGTCCAACTCTTTGCTGTCCCTTGGACTGCAGCATGCCTGGCTTCCCTGTCCTTCACCATCTTGCGGAGCTTTACCATCTCCCCGAGTGATTCTTTGGGGTGGGACAAAAGAAAGAATGCTGTATTCTCCCTAAAAGAGACCTCTTTTTCTTTGTCCTCTCCTTAAGACTTTGACTTAAGGTGTTGGGAGAGGTAATACGAACTCAGCAGTACAGAGCTGAGTTTGCCAGTTTCTTTCCCTGATTCTCTGAAATCAGAAGATGGCATTTAAGTCCTGCCTTTTCTTTGTTACGGTATGTGCCACCACTGCTAATTGGTAATTATTGAAGTACCAATACATGAAAAGCCAGGTATAATATAACCATCACTATATTTCATGCTTGATTTTAACCTTTGGCCCATCATATATTATTTAATTTACATCATTTTAAAATTGAATAATATATGATAAAAGAAAAAGTTAAAACTTCTGTGATAGTTGTTCAGTTGCTAAGTCCGACTCCTTGCAACCCCATGAAGTGCAGCGTGCCAGGAGTTAGGAATGCTTGATCGACCAAAAGGGCTTCCCAGGTGCACTAGTGGTAAGGAACCCACCTGCCAATGCGGGAGATGTAGGTTCAATCCCTGGGTCAGGAACATCCCCTAGCGAAGGGCGTGGCCACCCACTCCAGTATTCTTGCCTGGAGAATCCAATGGACAGAGGAGCCTGGCAGGCTGCAGCCCATAGGATCACAGTCAGTGACTTTTTGACTTAGCTGAAGTGAAAGTGACTAAAGTGACGTAGCACAGTCAACCAAAAGCTGAATCATGAACAAGCTTCTCTGTGATCTACTAATTTATGTATGCATTCAGTATATATTTTGTGAAAGTTTTTAATGGTTTAAAGTCAAAGGGAAGTATTTTAAATTGATTTTATTTAAAATAGAAATTGAAAGAAATATCAAAATTCCAAACCCATTTTTGCCTGGTACCAAGACTTATGCTTTGCTTTTTACCAGTGCCTGTTACTACTTCCCCTTGAGAAGTTACAAGTAATTTTCTAATACATTAATTAAGGATGTTATTATTAAGGATGTTTAAATAAATTTAAACAGATTTATGTTCCTTAGGGGCTTCCCTGGAAGCTCAGCTGGTAAAGAATCCACCTGCAATTCAGGAGATCCTGGTTTGATTCCTGGGTCAGAAATATGCCTAGAGAAGGGATAGGCTACCCACTCCAGTATTATTGGGCTTCCCTGGTAGCTCAGATGGTAAAGAATCTGCCTGCAATGTGGGAGACCTGGTTTCAATCCCTAGATTGGGAAGATCCCCTGGAGGAGGGCATGGCAACCCACTTCCGTATTATTACCTGGAGAATCCCCATGGAGAGAGGAGCCTGGTGGGCTGCAGTCCATGGGGTCACAGAGAGTCAGACACGACTGAGTGACTAAGCACAGCACAGCATGTTCCTTAATTAGCCTTAATAGATCAGAACCAGTATTGTTTTTCTTACAATATGATACAGTATATTTCATA
Organism: Oryx dammah; assembly: GCF_014754425.2. NCBI lineage: Eukaryota > Metazoa > Chordata > Mammalia > Artiodactyla > Bovidae > Oryx > Oryx dammah. The sequence goes on from NW_024070205.1 coordinate 49,765,891, forward strand.
AACATACTAAAAATAATCTTCCCACACTTTAAAATATTTGTTTAAATAGACACAGCTAATAAAGTTTAGAATGTCTTTTAAACCTTTGAAAAATGACTTTTTTCAATTATAATGACTAAGCAATATATTCTTGTTCTTAACATGTTTTTTAATAATCTCTGTTAATTTTTATATCTAAAGGATTACTTACTAAATGTTTAGAGTATTTCCTCTACTTAAAGATGGTATAATCCAACAGGTAGAATTTCCATTTCAGAAGTGCAGAGCATTACTGTGTCCCACGTACAATTCACATCCTTTCTCTTCCCTTCTGTACAAAGTGCCATGTTGAATCTTAAAACCACTTGTTTTTCTTCATCTTCAGAGAGTGAAATTTGTCTTGGCATGGAATCAGGAAAAGAAAGCCCACGTAAAGAAGAGACCCCGGAGAGCAGTCCCTGCTGTTACGAGATGGTCAGGCAGGCAGATCCCTGGAGCCTCCCGGTAACTGCAGGGAAGGGCCACACGGAGGAGCCACTCTGCAGCGCTGAAGCCACGCAGGAGCTCCACGCCCAGCCCTCGGAGTCGGCAGGGAGCAGGTCCAGCCCCCACTCCTCAGGGAACGCTCCTGAGGATGACAGCCGCTTGCAGCTGGCTCAGACAGAGGCCTGCCAAGATGTGGCCGAAACAGAGCGCATTGCTAAGGACCCTAAGGTTTCCAGCCAGTCAGTGACAGAGCCATTGATTTCACCAGGCTCTGACCATATACCTCCTGCATTGATTTCTGAGGGTAAATACTCACAAAGAAAGGAACTCCGGTTGCCACTCCGGGATGCTTCTGAGGCGTTGCCCACAGACCAACTTGAGAACAATGAATTAAATGAGCTGCAGCAACCTGATCTCACAGAGCGTGATGGAAAATCACCACAGGGGCAGGCTGACTCAGAGGGCTCTGAGAGTGTACTTTGTGAAAATAATCCAGTGTCTGATTTAAGTACAGTGCTTCCAGAGGTGTATATGGCCCCAGAGGAACAGGGAGATAAGGAAGAACAAGTCAGTAAAGAGACAGACGACTATTTGAACAGCCTTTTAGAAGGATGCTTAAAAGATACTGAAGATTTCCTCTCATGTGAAGATAACCAAGAGGAAGACTCTGATTTCCTTCAAGATCTGTCTCCTGAAGAAGCATCCTACAGCCTACAGGAGAACCTGCCTTCTGATGAAAGCTGTCTCTCTCTCGATGATCTTGCAAAAAGGATAGAGATCGCAGAGGTAAATTTGAGATTTAATATAAATATAATTTTAAAAGTAAGATGAAATTTGAAAGCACATATATGTTAAATATTGTCTTGCTTTTGTAAATTTTTCTCTGGCCTCAAACATGACAGGGAAATTTAGTTAGCATAAACTTTGACTCACTATGTATAATCATGATGTTTATACCTCAGGTAATTATATTGCATGCCTCCAGTATAGTAAGTATTATATACACCATTTTTCATATTTTTACAATTTTCATTCAGCAGGCCTGGGAATTATGAACAAGACAAGAGTTACATTCTTGTGAGGAAATCGTATGTTTCTTGTCATACATCTAGAAGATAAAATACTACTATTTCTTCTTAATACTAATTATTTTGAAATTCTTTAAAACAGTATAACAATGAATGAAACATTTTAAAATACAGTAAGAGTTGGAAATACTGAATGGATTTATCAGCTCTAGGTTTGAACAAACTAAATACTCCTTGACTAAGTCAAATTTTACAAATAATTCAAAGTTTTAAAGTTTGGGAGAATGGCATTGAAACATGTATAATCGAATTGCCAGTCTATGTCCGATGCAGGATATGGCACGCTTGGGGCTGGTACGCGGGGATGACCCAGAGAGATGTTGTGGGGAGGGGGGTGGGAGGGGGGTTCATGTTTGGGAATGCATGTACACCCGTGGTGGATTCATGTCAATGTATGCCAAAACCAATACAGAATTGTAAAGTAAAAAAAATAAATTAAAAAAAATAAATAAAATAAAATACATATGAACTCAAAAAAAAATAAAATAAAGTTTCTCTAAATAGTAATTAAGCTAATCAAAACCAAAAAAGAGGGCAGGAGAGAATATCAAAGTGACCATCCTCCTTTTTTAAAAAATATAATTTTTTAAAGTTCAGGCGGGGGTGGGGGGGCCATACCAAAACTATAGCACCTCCGAAAGGCAACCTGGCCTAGTAGAAAGAGCAATGTGTGACAACCTTAGTTCAAATACTAACTCAGCCTTCAAATACTGACTTCAAATACTGTTACCAGCCTTATGGAGCTACCGTCTAATTCTGTTTATTTCTCTGAGAATTAGAATGCTAACTACTTTTCTTCTTCTCTCATCTTATATTTTTTTCCAAGTAAGCTTTTAATTTAATTTGTATCTGTTGTTTTCTGATTCTGCATTATCACTGAAATAAAAAGCCATCAAGATGGAAATGTAGCCAAGCCAAAGTAGACAACAGAATACATATGGAAAGGAAACCCTGTGAGAGCTTTCTAAGATAATTACTGTCATGTTACTAGCTTGCTTTCTTGCAGTTTATAGTCAACTCTCTATCAACTATGATTTTTTTTAATTTTTTTCTTCACAAAATAGATAAAATAGTCATTCTTTATATTTTAACTAGATCTTTTTATTGCCATTGACAGTCAATCCTCCATAAACTGACTTTTCTTCTTAAGTTTTTCCTTAAAATTGTTTAGTAGTGCTTAATAAGTGCAGAGTTTCTGTTGGGGTGATGAAAATTTTAGAAATAGATATTGGTGGTGGTTATACAACATGAATATAATTTCACCTAAAAATGGTTAAAATGGCAATGTTATATGTGTGTGTGTGTATATATATAATTTTTGTATCATAATTTTTTAAGAATAGAAAAACAAAAAAAGGTTTTAAATAGATCTAATAGTATAACACTGGACCAGAACTCCTTTCTCTTTATTTTCATGAGACTTCTGGTCCAGGGATTCATCAAAGCAAGGTCACAACCATATTCAAATCTAGGTTTAATACCAGAACTTTACTACCATCTAACTGCTTCTTTTCAAGTTGAATCAAGCTGACTTATTGTATGGTCTAGTTTTGCTTTTTCAAATATAAACTGGAGAAGGACAGAGTGCTCTTGTTGAGTCTCCCTGCCTTAATGGACATTTATGGTGGGGAATTACTGTTGAATTAACACTGTACTACAACTAAATGGAATAGTCATTCCTAAAACTCATAATGTCAGCTTTTCCTAGGTTTCCTCCATGGAGATTATGCTATGTACATCTTAAAATTGTCCTTCCTGTGAAATTACTTTTTATACCCGATGGTCCCCTTTCCTGAAAGTCTATTGGTCTGTTAAATTGTACTGGTTTTAAAACCCCAGAAGCTCCATATGTGACAAAGCTAGTTTACTTTTCTATGATAATGCTAAATGGACTCTTCCTGAATACTCCTTCTCCATCCTAAAAATTATACTTTAATAAAATCTGCCTAACTGTGTCAGGAGAAGTGTTTAAACTTTGAAACTGAAAATCACCGTGCTTACTGTTTCCTTAGTGCCTTAAGAATGAAGTTTTGAGCTAAGTAAAATGTTCAGGTAATAGGGGGTTCGCTTTGAAGCACAAACTTCTTTTTAATCCAAACACTGTTTATTTCCTGCTTTCAATGAAACTGTGTTAAGGATGTCTCCCACGTGTCAGGTGATGGAGAGGCAGTGAGGAGTCAGATGAAGTTCGTGGCATTTGAGGGGCTCTCTGCTGCCACACCTGTCCATATTTCTGTGAACAGAGGATACAGAACATAATTTCTTAATAACTAAATACTATTCACTTTAGTTGTTCTTAATAACTAAATACTATTCAGGATATTTTTCCTGCCCTCAGGATCCACTGAGGCTCATAGCCTGTGTTTCTCCACATAACTGTGCTCTCCTTGTGAGTCCTTCTCTCCCAAATTCATCATTTCTTGTCAGTGACTCCGCCCTCACAGATCTCCTTACCACCTGTCACACTTTCTACCACTGTGTTTATGGTAGAATATAAGGGTATGATCTCTCATTGCCATATCTCTCTCTGCTTTCATTCTTTTGCCATTTCTGCATTGCTCAGCTCTGACTTCCGTGGAACTTGGCCCTGATAACCATTACCAGCACAATGGAAGTGTTTGTTGTTTTTTTTAAATACTTAGGTTCATCATTATTTCATTAAGATGAGATAATTTATACAAAATCTCATAGAGAAGTAATGTACAGTAATTTAATTCATTAATAAAGAAATATGTATAAATGAAACTTTTCTAGGTTTGGGAAATGTTTTCACAGCCAGAATAATTTTGCTAAGTAAAATAATAGCTTAGTATCCGAAGCATTGCTGTTCTTTCTTATGTAAAAAGAGAACCTAGAACCTGACACACTGTCATTAAACGTATAATATCTACTGTTTTTTTTAATCTTTTTTAAAAAATTTGTTTTTAATGGAAGGATAATTGCTTTACAGTATTGTGTTGATTTCTACCAAACATCAACATGAAATCAGCCATAGGTTTACCCATGTCCCCTCCCACTTGAACATCCCTTCCACCTCCCACCCCATTCTACCCCTCTCTACTGTTTTCAAAAAGCATCAAAAACATTTATGTTCATTTCATAGATTCTTAAGAAAAAAGTTCATCACATGTGGAGTATATGTACGTTAGAGCGATTCACTCACTTATCCCCTCATTCAGTGATTTTTATGTAACTTTTGAGTGCCATGACATTACAGATGCAGTGATTAAAAATTCAGAGAAGGATGCTATATGTGTGAAGCCTGTCTAACAGTTGTCTGACTGCATGTGCTACCCGTTTACTGAATTTGAGTATCCTAGTTTTTAGAAAAAGATGGAATTTTTTCTCAATACCCATAGTACACTGACATTTTAATGTCAGAATGCAAACCCCTCTTACCCAGCAATCTAGTAATGCTAATACATCATTGACTGGCTTTGTTCTGGAACCTGGGAGGGTTGCATTATTGTCTCTTTAAACTCTTTAGCTGTTCCTAGCATCAGAACCTTAGGAGGAAATATGCTATACAAGCTCAAGGAGGCATTAGGAACTAGCCTTATACTGCTATTGATAATAAAAGTCCACTCAGCTCATAGTATGCTGCTGCATATGTGGAGAAGAGGGACTTGTTGTGTTTTCTAAATAAGTAGCACATCAAGTACTGGATAAATTTTAACAAAAATTAATCTATTCACATTGAAAATAATCATAGTATGTAATTCAAAGATATCTCTATGAGCAGATTTTGGCAACATGATATGCCATATGAAAATAAACCATTCGTTTTTCTTCATTTAACATATGTATGTGTAATCTGTTGGCAGAGATGTCATATGTTCAGAAAACTAAAGGCTTCAGGGTCAAGCGATTTTTGTTTTTAGAAATGATATCATAATTTCTTTACTCCTTTACTACTGCTTAGGTCTTTAAAAAACTTTTAATCTGAAAGAGGGCAACACGTGTTCCTTGTCCTGTGTCTATATCAGCAGCATTACTTAGCTTTAGGTCTACCTGTCTCACAGGAACCAAAATAGGGAAGGACATAACCTAGAACTTTCTGATGGGGAGAAAGGTAACAACCCAGAATTGGTGTTGAGTTTGTCTCCAGAGAAACTGATCTAAGTGACTTCTGTGCAGTAGTCATCTCTGTCTCTTGGGTGGGACCGGGGATTAAGTTACATTAAGTAACCACTGTGGGATTCCCTTACCAATGAAAGATGCGAGGCTAGGATCAAGCAGCAGGATTTTAGGAAATCATATAATTAGCTCTTCCATGGATCTCAGACAAAGGAGAGTCTTAGAAACAGCAATCATGGTGTTTTTTTGAATGACTGTTTTAAGGGGAGCAGGGTAAGCCCAGCTTTGTCACCATAGAGGAAATATAGTTTTCTAATAACGTAAGAGGGTGCATGGAAAATGCTTCACCCAGGATTTATGTAAGTGTCTAATGAGCCCCAGAGGATTATCCAGGGATTACCTATCCTTTCTCTGTGCCAGATGGTCTCATCTTTGCCTTTCTTTTTTATCCTGCCCTCTAAATTTTCTGATTACTTACTACATCTCTTATTTGTCATGTCTCTTGGACCCAGCTGCTTTTCGTTTCCATTTAAATCATTCTTTAAATTTATATCTTTATGCCTCTTTCTGGACTCTGGCAGTAGCTACTTAATAAGTTTCCCCATTGTTCATATCATCTTCTCCCCCTTCAAATGGTCTTATATTTAGTACCGTATAAAAGTCGTGTCTCGATAGGATCCCCCAGCCACTCAGGCAACACGGGTAAATGAAATGACTCAGTTATAGGTGATGGGGGAACGTTCCCATTTCTTGTCTAGAAAGCTGAATAGCTTTTTGAAATTCTCTAGGTGCAACCAAACACACCTGAGGGTCTGGATCTAACACATAGACTGTGAGTTTAAACCTCTGCTATAAAATAATGTTTGCTTGTCATTCTTTTCCCATGACTCCATTTGGCTCCAGGATAAGGGGTGTATAGTAAAAGGCTTGGTATTCGAGACACTTGGTAATCTGGCCCACTTTACCTTTCCAGCACCATCTCCTGCTGTTCCTTTGTTCTAAAACTGTTACTGTTGTCAGCCTGGCCTCCCTGATGCTTCTCAGGTATTACTCGAATATTGTCACCTCTGGTCTTCACCTTCTGTGTTAGTCTTAGTCTGCTCTGGAGTGACAAACTCTTTCCCCACACATTTATTTCTTGTCCACTCTCGAGGTCTGGGCTCTGCCTTTTTAGCATGTAGAGTGCCAAGCACAGTGCCTGTCATGGGCAGTACTCAGTAAATGCTAGCTGCTGCCATTATTTCTTGATCACCAAAGTCCATAATGTTTTTTCCTTTGACTTGCAGATGAGGGAGGGGCCTGAACATCATTCCTCCCAAAGTTCTGTCTACCTGTCCTGTTATTAAAGGGCACACACATGTGTTTGTATATTGCTCTCTTCACTAAATTGCAAGCTTCTGAAGGGTGAGGATCCTGTTGAATGCGTTTTTGTATTCTCTGCAAAGCCCAACAGCCACCTGTATACAATAAGCCTTCCCCTGCTCTTCTTTTCTTTTTTTGACCTAGTTCACTTAGAAAAATAAATCAGCTTTAAGGATAGATTTGGTTTTGATTATTTTAAGGGGAAAGGCTATGTTATTTGAGTAAGTATAGGCTAGGGGCTTTATATAAATTGCTCATCTGTGTATTCATTTGCTCTTTGGCATATTTATTGAGCACCTACTATATTTTAGAAACTAAGGTGATACCAGTGAATACAGATCAAGTAGCCTGCCCTCATGATACTTACTCTCTAGAGGGAGAGACACATAATAAGTTCACATAAAAATAAACAGTACCGTTTTATACATTGATAAAGGCTCTGAAGAAATTTTAGCAGGATGAAGGGGTGTAGAGAGACCAAAGTGCTGGGTAGGGTGGAGGAATGGGCTCTGGCTAACCAGGGTGGAGGGGAGGGCAATGAGGGGACCAGCAGGAAGGCCAGCCAAGCTGGAGCACAGTGAACAGAACGGTAGGACGTTCAGATGGAGAAGACAAGCTGAGCAAGTTCCTTGAGGGCCTCATAGACCAAAGTAAGGCACTGGAATTAAACTTAACCGATGGTAACATTTTGAGATGGATTTTGAGCAGAAGATGTGATTTTATTTGTTTCCTGCCTGCTCTACGGAGACTAGAAAAGTGGAGACAGAGGCCAGAGAAAGGAGATCAATCCAGTTATTGCAATTATTCAGGTGAGAAATAGTGAAGGCCTCAGTAGCAATGGATGTGGTGAAGATATATTTTTATGAGGGAGGACCTAACAAGATTTGCTAATGGAGCAGTTTTGAGGGAAAGAGAATCAGGAGTTCTGTTTTGGAATCTACCTTCGGAATCATTTAAAATGATTTACTGGGGATTAAAAAGTGGGATGGTGTCTTGACATTCTTACCCATTTCTTGTCCTATTTTATACTTATTAAATTGTCCCTTTAAACAAATAAAACCTAATTACAAAAACAACAGATAGTGCCTAATTTAGAAACTTAGGTGCATTATAAAGCTCATATTTTTATTTTAAAAAACTTTTTTTCTTTTTAAATTAATCTTGGAAAAATTCAGTATCACTGTACTTCATCATCATTTGTTTTGCACTCTCCGAATTGCAGTGTTCTAAGATACAGCACTGTGGGGTTGGAGATAACCATTGTGTTCTTTCTAGAAGATGACTTTCCTCCATTTAGCCTCAGTGCTTGTTGCTCCAGCTGTGACTTGTTACGTTAATTTGCTGTAGTAGTAGCCATGACATTAATCTACTTCCAGATGAATTGAATGACACAAATGATCTTTCATCTAACCATCTCCTCCCCAGTGTCTCTAGATAGATTTAGCCATTAGTTTAAGTATCTCTTAATTCAGATGACTTATAAGATAAGGATTTGTTGTATAAAGTGCTTTGGAAAGACAAAAGAAACTTATTAGGTTTATTTGAAAGTTCTGTTCATCTCACTTTAATTGTAATATATAACAAATGACACTAAGCAAAATTTTAATAATCATGGAAAATAAGATCTCTTCACATTAAGAACATGGCAGGAGGTTTAATCTTATGTTTGTATTCAGCTTTACCGATAACTGGTGCTACAAATGTAAGCAAGTTATTTAAGCTGTCTCAGCTTGACTTCTTCATCTATAATATAGGACTTAAGTATGACATATTATGTAAATGTCTTTACAGAAAGTGTGGAGATTCACTAAATTATAGTTCTTATTATGGAATCCAGATCTAAAGGACCAGAGAACTATGACTTTCTTTCAGTGAATAATAGTAGCAGAAAACTTGACATGTGTTTCCACAGTGAGATTATAATGTACTAATATGATTTATGAATATTAATTATCAAGTTGGTTGCAAACCAAGCAAAATTTGCCAGCCTTAAGGTTCTGGGTTGAGCAAAGCCTAGGTCAATAAAATAATATTATTTAATATCTATTTTCTCCTTTGAGAAGGCAGATTTAATAGCAAGGCCTGTCTGCTTTTTTCCTTGTCATATTATGATTTCTTGTGCCAGCAGAGTTGCAGAATAATCTTGTTTTTATAACCAGTTCATTCTTAAAATGCTGTTCGTGATGATCATTGATATTTGAGGGGACGTGCAGGAGAGCTATTTGCAAATATACAGAGCTACCGCGCATGCTAACTCACTGCAGTTGTGTCCAGCTCTGTGCAGCCCTATGGCCTGTAGCCTGGCGGGCTCCTCTGTCCATGGGATTCTCCAGGCAAGAATACTGGAGTGGGTTGCCATGCCCTCCTCCAGGGGATCTTCCCTAAAAAGGGATGGAACTCGTGTCTCTTATATCTCCTGCATTAGCAGGCTGGTTCTTTACCATTAATGCCATTTGGGAAGCCCATGCAGAGCTAGGTCAGGTGGATATTTCATTATTTTTTTTAAATTCTGCACTAATTCATAGTGTAGCACCAGTAACAATTACACTAATTGCAGCTTAGACATTCTTTTTGTTCTCAGTGTAAAGGCTTGGTATACTTTGTTTTAGTAGGAAAGGAATTTGGTAATTGAAGTGGGAAACTAAATTTAATTTAGTTTTATTTTCTCTCTTTTTCTTTTTTTTTTTGCTGTACCATGTAGCTTGTGGGATCTTAGTTCCCCCAACCAGGGGTTGAACCCGGGCCCTCAGCAGTGAGAGCAGAGTCCTAACCACTGGATCACCAGAGAATTACCTAAATTTAGTTTTTAAAGCTTTGTTTTTTGAGGTTTAAAATTTCTTAACCTTTTAATCTTAACATTATGATTAAAAAATTAAAAGGTATAGAAGCATAGAAATTTTTTTAAGTAGTTTGAAGACACATTTCTGTGTCCCCTAAACTTAGAAACACTTGGCAAACTTTTGAGTGAGACCCAAGACTAACACCTTGATCTTGTTTTAACTAACTTGCCCTTCTACCATAAAATTAAACTCTACCAAAGCCATTTCTTTAATTTTTTATTCAATTGCCTTAGCATGGTAAGTAGGAATTTCCAGGCTAGGCGTAGGTTCTAAGACCTTTATTCAAAACTCCTCCCAGAACAGAAAAGACCTGTCTTCTAAGAGTTTCCCTTTTGGCTTGCATCTCCTATGCCTAACCTTGGTCCCACCATCCCTATAGTCTGCAGAACCAGAGGGCAGTTAAAAAAGAAGGATCCCTGGAGAAGATCCCTGAGCAAGACTGAAGGGAAATAACGGAAAACAGCACATTCCTTCACTTCAGACACTGTCTTGCTGAAACATGTTCTTGGTGGGAGAGAAAAAGGAAAAGAAAATAAAGCCTGTAGTTAGATTTTTGCAAGGAATTAAGGGTTGAGTGGGGAGGGTGTCAAGATAGCATGCTGGCTCATCCCACATAACTGTAATTCCTCATACTCTTTCTTCTTCCCTCTTTAAAAAATTTGCCAAAGTTCACTGCCACCCATGGTAAATAAGATGGGGCCACTTGGAAAGGCTTGTATCCCGTAACTACTTGACTTCTGGAGCCAAACACCCCAAATTAGGCCAGGCAGGAGCTAAAGTGGGGGCCTAACAGCTCCTGTACCTTGTATAGCTTCTAGGTCTTAGAAGCACCATCTGTGTCTTTCCAGATGATTTGGAGAGTTTCTCTTGGCCTTTCACCATCCATTTACTCATAGTTGCAGTTCTTTAGATTTACTGTTGGGTCTGTTTCTTGAATTTACAGATTCAAAACTCAGATCACAATGATATACAGTTAATAGTGATGCAATTCTGGGGGTCTTCTTCAGAGCTATTCTTAATAGAATTGCTTATTCTAAGTAGTTAAAACAACTTGAAAGCACCTGTGATAGGTGACATCACTTTTGGTAAATACCATTTTATGGAGAAAATCGATAGTAAATGAATCTATGAAAAGTTAATTTCCATTTTCCATGTCTTGCCCTTTAGAAACTTATTAGGACTTCTTTTTCTCCCTTAAGTACCCAGTACTTGTAAAGTTTTTCTTTGTTTTATGAAGATTCTCTTTAATGTTTTGCTTTCTGATGAAAGATTGAAAAACTTCCTTTACATAATTTGTACTTATCATTTTAATGTCACTAAAATACTTTAGCTTTCTCAAAAGAAATACATCATCTGAAATACATATTTTCTATAAAAAGAATAAATTACTGACATTGATTTTTTTTTTTTTTTTTTTTTTGAGATAATGGTTTCTGTAGACCCATGTTCAGGGAAGCCCAGTAGAAGACAATATTGAGTTATTTGACCCTAAAAGCCTTGAGTTATAAAAAGAACTAATAGGATCTATAATATTTATGTATAATTTAGTATCAGAGATGGTTGGCTGGAACTCCAAATAATTTATTATCAGAGATGGTTGGCTGGAACTCCAAGTCATATTAAGTATTTTATACCATTGATCAGATAAATGACATTACAGGAAGTGGTCAGCTTACAGTGATGTGATACCTGCAAATCACTGACACGTACAATGTTAGACACACAGTGCCCAACTATGTCATCACCTACAGCTTGTCCAAGCAGGCAGCCACAAGTCAACCAGTGTGAATCAACCTCCTGCTTAGAGGGCCTTTGGTAAGGCCTCTAGTTTCCCAGCCTGGCTCCAAGAACCAGTTCTCTTCTCTTTCTCCCTACACCTCGGAGTCTTTTCATTCCAAAATGGCAAGGGTTTCTGTTTTGTCTTTGATCCTAAATAAAGGGTTGGGTGGAGGGAGAGGAGAGGTATCCCAAGTGAAAACCAGAAAGACAGCGTAGAAAGGAGTAGAGGTGGGGGACTAAAGAGATAATAGCAAACTCTATGAAGGGCCAAGTATTGAATGTTTTAGACGTTATGGCCTGTATTTAATTTTCCCATCGTAGCAGGCATATACAATATGTGGATGAGTGAGCTTGGCTGTGTTCCAATTAAATTATATTTACAAAGCTAGGCAGTGTTGGCCTACTGGCCATAGTTTGCCACGCTATGCATATTACAGGGTAACATGTGCCTAGTAAACTGGGTCTGAGAGATACTCTAGAAGAGAAGTTCTTAGTGTTTAGAGCACTGTAACAGTATTTAGTAAATGTGTAGTTTCTCAGAGAAATTGAGGACAACACTGACTTTGATGTTAAAAGTTTGTATCAAGTATATTTTTAGCCTCACATATTCATTTCTTAAAAGTTGCTGATGAATGAAAAAAAAAGCCTCTGTTGTAAAGCAAAACCCAGCACTCATGATTAAGCAAAGAGGGGCAGAAAGGAATCATTTTATAGATTACGTAAGACGTAAGGGGAGCTTTAAAGGAGGCCTGATTTCCAGGCAGTGCTGTGTCACACTGCCTGGCCCTGGATTCAATTCAAGGCTTTAGAAAAGAAATCAGTGTTTTATAAGTCTGTATTTGGCAGTATCTGAATACAAGTGAAAGTATTACTCTGTAAAATTTTGATAATTGTCATGTTTTTTTTTCCCCTATGGTTAAAACTCTAATAGGAATTCCAATACTTGTTGAATTGAATTAGCCTTACCATTACATGTAAAATATCACTGAGGTGTCTTACCACGATATAACAGACGGTTCTTGTCATTTCTGACAGGTTGTTCCTGCTGAAGGACTGGTCTCTATATTGAAGAAGAGGAACGATACTGTAGGAGATCATCCTGCCCAGATGCAACAGAAAACATCCAAGCGAAGAGTAAGATTCCAAGAAATAGATGACAGCTTAGATCAAGGTAGAGTGCTCAGCACTGTGTCTGGCACAGATTTGATCCGTGTTTGCCAAAAGAATGAATTAATGTACAATAAGATATTTGGTAGTAGGATTTGTAAAGAATATGTAGACTTAGTTGCATTATATAAAGAATCACAGAGAAGTGAACTATCATAAGTTCTTAAGTAAGTCCTAAGGATTCTGTTTGCTCAAATAAGTGACCAGTTGCAAGTTCTTCTCCTTGCCTGCCTGTGCCACAGATAGTTGTCAGTGTTCAGAGCTCATCTCAGTTTCTTTGTTTAGTGTTTTGTTTTCTGACTTTTTGTTTTTAGTGAGCCTGCTGTTTTTGTCTTCTTTTCAGTGGCAGTCAATACTCCTTGATGGTTGTGGAAAATATTTATAAATTACAAATATATTCTCTTCAGTGATTTCTTCTCTGTCTCTCAAGAGCAGTAGTTTAACACTGTTGTTATTGTTTGATTTTTTTTTTCCCCTCCTGGGCTTATATTTAAGGTTGTTGTTAAGTTTACCTAAGGCCTAGATAAATCAGAGTAGAAACATGGCCTAGAATATGTCAGTGTGCTTTTCATGTTTATAAAATAACTGCATTATTAAATAATGATGTCAATGTGTAGTCACAATTTCTAAGTATGACATAAACTGATAGCAGTAGATGTTTCTAAATTTTTACAACTATAAAGCTGGCAGGAGCCATGGAAATAATCTGTTCTTGCTCCTCATTTTTACCTCTGAACCTTGCTTGTAACTGTCACAGTCTTCTCCAGATAAAGTGCTCAGTTCTTTGTACCAATTGGTACTGAATTGTTGCCCAGTAGGAGGAACCCTGGATTTAGAACTGACAGTCCCTAGTTCCCTTAGGAACCATCTCATCTTAAACTAAGTCATATAACTTTGCTCAGTAGCCACCTGCACTTCTTGGCCTCCATGTTAGACAGCACAGCTCTAAACAGTGTCAGTGCATGTAGACAAATAAAACAAAATAGATGTTTTAAAATAAATTGTATCTAAATGTTTGTATATAAATATATGATAAAGAAATAGCTGAATAAAATACATAAAATAGATTGCTAACAAAGATAAGAGGGGGAGTGGGAATCATGGCAAAAACAGAAAAGATGATAAAAGTATTGAACTGATCAAAACCCCCCCAAAAAACTAAGAAACACAGCACAAATGATACAGTCCTTTTTATTTGTATGTATAAAAAGTATACTAAGTATAAACTATTAAATCTCTTAAGGTCAATTAACTATGAAGAGCTACTAAACTAAATATGTCAGTCAAGGAGAATACAATTACATAATCCGGTTTCTATAAAAATCCTTAATCACATGTGTTTGATCTGAGATGTACTGCCAGATTTTTTCTTCCTTTTTTATGGAAGTGGTTCCATCCGTTGGATAAATGAACCAGTTTTAATTTTAGCATTCACAAGTTCCACAGGTGTCTATCTTTATGGTAACAGGTCCTCGTACAGTCATTGGTACACTAGCTTTCTATCAGGGACCACCCATAGAGGACTAATATTACAAGCATCTGGTTATCTTAATCGGTGAGACAAGATACTAGAATTTGATTCCTGTGTCAGCTTAACCTACTCTGTTTTCCTGTTTGCAGATGAAGTTGGAAGCGGTTCCTGTGTTTTACTGGTCTTGCTGTGTATAGTGACGGTTTTGCTTAGTGTGGGAGGAACTGCGTTATACTGCACTTTTGGTGACATGGAGTCACCCGTTTGTACAGACTTTGCAGACAACATGGACTTCTATTACACTAAGTTACTACAGGGAATAGCAGAACTTAAACATTGGATCTACCTCTCCTAACAAGCATTCAAGAGGGACAGGCATGCTGGCAGTGAGCATCACAGAGTGAAACTTTCTAAGCAGCTTTTATTTCAGGAGTTCTGTAACATGCGCCGGGCCCCGCGCCGGCCCCCCCCCCCCCCCCCCCCCGCCGCCGCCTCCCCACAGAGGAACAACAAACATCAGAAACAGCGAGTGTAAATGGCAATCCAGAGGAGCTCTCAGAATAATCACATAATGAAGCGATACTGATCTGAGCACTGTGGATGCAGGGAACGGTCTTTGGACAGCATGTCCACCTCCTCCTCGCTGCTTCCTAGTGTAATGAGCTACACTGAGCAGAATTAGACAGGGCAGTGCTGGAGCCAAAACATTTTTGGCTACCTTCAAGCTAATGGTTGACTTCCCTGGTGGCTTAGATGGTAAAGCGTCTGCCTGCAATGCGGGAGACTCGGGTTCAATCCCTGGGTCAGGAAGATCTCCTGGAGAAGGAAATGGCAACCCACTCCAGTACCCTTGCCTGGAAAATCCGATGGACGGAGAAGCCTGGTAGGCTACAGTCCATGGGGTCACAAAGAGTCGGACACGACTGAGCGACTTCACTTCACTTCACTAAGCTGATGGTTAAAGGACACTCTTGATTTACAATTGTTGGTCCAAAGACATTGCTTCTAGCCATCCCGCAATAAGTTTGTGTGTAATGAAAAGGAGTTTCCTTATGGTTTCAGTGTCTTTTTTAGTTCACGTTGGGAGCTATATAATTTAGGCTTTGTGCACTCTTTCCAGATTCTGTTTTCCACTTGCAAAATGGTTTGTGTGTGTGTGTATTTCAGACAGTTATCATAAGCAAAAACCCAACATAAAATAACAAAGAATATTCTTTCAACATGACTGTAAATGTGCAGGCACAAAACTTTCAAGAAGGCTTAACTTGTGGAACAGATGAATTATAGAAATCTTGGCCCTGAATTGAGAAACTATGACAGATACAGTGACAGTTAACTTGGTTAACTAGCTAGAAGTTCATCACAGGCCTAGAGATAAAACTGAACAGCTCCCTCTGAGTCTCAGGCAACCAGTTTCATCATGGATTCAATGCTTCCTGTAATGAATGCCAGATTCAGCTCAATTCAGTAAAGACCTATTGAGCACCTATTATGTTCTGAGAACCTAAGACCCCTTCTGCAAAGATAAATAAGATATTAGTTCCTGCTCTAGATGTTTTGATCCTGGTCTTAGGTAAAATAAACTAATACTTTAATGAATGAAATTAAATCATCATATATAATTCAGTATTAACAGATCAGACATTAAGATGCTTGAATGTGCATTCATATCATGGGCTTCATTCAGACCTAATATGGGGTCATTAGATGAAAATTCAATCATATCTTAAATAGACAAATGTCTGATTTTTATTTAAATCTGTCATTTTCCTTTCCTAAAGTACAGTGATCTAACAATTAGGAAGCCTTTCTTTAACTTTTTTAATCTCATTGATAGCATTCTAAAAGAAACAAAACACATGGATTATAGTTTTCTAGCAATGATCATTATTTCATGTTTTTCCGTTAGGATCATTTGAAAGGAAAAGAGAATTTTCTTACTAGTTGTTACTGGCTGGTACAGTACATCCCTTCATGTTTCAGCTTATTTATTTAGACTTATGATTTTAAAGGGCTTTTTATAGACATTGAAATTGTGTCATTTAGCACGCTTTTGGTTATACCTGATATTTAATTACTGTATACTTAGTGTTTTGATTTTCTATAATTTCAACTCAGTGTGTTCTTAGGCTTATTTTTAAATTGATGTTTTATTTTTACTTATAATACTGTTTGACTTGTCTCTATCATGCCACCATAAACTATAATATTTTCAAGGATTATAGATCAAAGATATTTATTTAGAAGTGTACAAGATACTGAAATCTAGATTCCTTATACTTAAGGCTGATTTTATTAGAAGATTATTTTAATGTTCTATTATAAATTTTAAGAATTTGTATTCAACTTGTATGTAAATATATAAAATGTTGATGGTACTATCTTATGTGGTTCTGTAAGAGACATTCACAAAGTCTACTGTGTGGGTATCCCCAACATAGACAAACCTCTTCTGTTTTACCCTCATGATTTCTAGTTACAGAAATTTGGCAATGCTGATTTCTGCCGGTTTTATGTCAAGATAAGTCAAAATTTCCTTCCTGTTCCTTTTTTCGATCACTATTGAAGTTCTAAATAATCTGTAGTATTTCATTGGCCACCAGGGCCATTGCTTCTGAAACTGAGGATTTCCTGGGTGCCTTCACACTGAGGGGAAAGACCTGAGATGACGCTTTTGTCCCTGGAGGCAGCTGCATCTCAGGAAAGCCGTGCTTGTCCTCACTGTGTCCCATGGAGAGGGAGCTGAGCTCAAGAGCATACTGAGGTCTTGATTTAAAATAGGCATGAAATCTCACCTAGAAAAACTAGGGCAGCTTTTTAAAATGTAATGGTCATTTATTGCATGAATTGGAGTAATTCCATCTGGTGATGGGAGAATTGTTATCTCTCACATAAAGAATTCATCCAGTTTTACTATCATGTAATTTTTTCCTGTCATTGGAAAGTACTGACAATGATTTGTAACTAATCTTCCTTAAAAACTGTATTTGGGGGTAACAGATCAAGCTTGTAATTTAAAATCTACACCAACAAAATGTCTCAGAGAGTTTATTTGAACCTCTTGGGTACTGAGAAAAACCACTTTATTTAAAGTGAAAGTAAAGTAATTTCAGAAGTTGGTCTGGCCCCGCAAGTAGATTACTTTGGGGTAGTCTAATAGGTCCCTACATAATGCTCCAGTGCTTCTAAAACATCTCCCCATCTGCCTGAAACAGCCACTGAAATTCACTGTAAAAATTCATTCCTTCAGATTTAAAAGTCAAATCTCTCTGGGAGGTTTACTATATTGAGTTGTGAATTTGTGTATTATGCTAAGAGGATTTAAAATTTGGAGGTAGGCTTTGTTTTGAAAGGACAGATGTGAATTGGGTCTTGCTGAAATGGTAAGGTGGAGAAAGGGATAGGAATTGAGAAATGAAGAGGGAAGATTGGGAAAAGAAAAAAGAAATCTTTTACCTAGTACTTGTATTGCTGCAGCTGACTTTCTGGCATTTAACGTCAATCCAGAGACAGACTAAATGTTTGTGTTCTTCCCACTAACGTGACCTGTATAACTCTATTCATTTCTGTGGGCTCAGTTCATATTAACTTACCCTTGTGGCGCAGTGGTAAAGAATCCGCCTGCCAGTGCAGGAGATGTGGGTTCAGTCTCGGTCAGAAAGATCTTCTGGAGAAGGAAATGACAACCCACTCCAGTATTCTTGCCTGGAAAATTCCATGGACAGAGGAGCCTGGTGGGCTACAGCCCATGGGGTCACAAAGGTGTCAGACACAACTGACCAACGTTTTCAGTACACTTGTATACTTATTTATGAAGTGTACATAGATTTTGCACATTTATTCACTTGATGCTTAGATCAGTAAGCATACATCCCTTAAATCAGGCCTTGTAATTTCAGAATCCATTATAAATTCACTTCTATTATGTTGCTTCCATCTTCAAAAAGAGTAAGAGTGATCTAAGGTTTATGGCACAAATTCTGGTGCCAGCTGGTATTTTAATAAACTCAAGGATAAATTAGTGAGCCTTATGTGCTAAAGAATTTTCTTTAAGGAATTCTGGTAACATTTCAA
This sequence comes from Oryx dammah, assembly GCF_014754425.2. NCBI lineage: Eukaryota > Metazoa > Chordata > Mammalia > Artiodactyla > Bovidae > Oryx > Oryx dammah. Next base: position 49,784,214 of record NW_024070205.1, read on the forward strand.
TCTCTTTTGGTGGAGGCTACTAGGCATCTCTTCTTCGCAGTCCTAGGAAGAGTTAAGTCCTAAACTCAGTCTCTTGCCTGTTGCTCCAAAAACACTGCAGTACCATGACAGTGTTAATTGTTATCTATACCTTGACAAACTGGAATGCCTACAGTTCACCTAGCATTGAGCTGGGTGCTGGGGCTCTCAAAACAAGAAACGGTACCAGCTTAAAGAAGTTAGCATCTGGCAAGGTAAATATATTTGTGAAAGGGAAGGGAGAATGAAGAAACAGAATACTACTACTCATGGAGGTAGAAGCTTAAGTTCATTCCTTTCTACCATGTATCATGCATTAGGAGTAAAAATAAAATTCTGTCTAGGCCACCTGCATAGCACCTTGATAGACAGGAATCTTCTCCAGGCAAAATCCTGGTAACTACTACTTTTTGCTTCTTGTTAGCATTTGTGGCATTAATAGTGGATGGGCTTTCCAAGAGTAAAAAGCTTCTTGGCAGGACCCTTTTTCAAAATCTAAAGTCTGAATAGCACTAAATAGCACAATGAGAAACTTTCTCACAGAACTGTGTATCTAGATACTTCTCCAGTAAATTCTAGCAGTCATGTAAGTAAGAAATAGTACCTATCCAACAAAACACTCTTTCAGAAGGAGAAAATGGACTTCCTAATTCATTTTACAAAAATAATACTGATCCATAGACCTGACTGGAATGCAAAAGTAGGAAATCAAGAAACACCTGGGGTAAAAGGCAAATTTGGCCTTGGAGTACAGAATGAAGCAGGGCAAAGGCTAATAGAGTTTTGCCAAGAGAATACACTGGTCATAGCAAACACCCTCTTCCAACAACACAAGAGAAGACTCTACACATGGACATCACAAGATAGTCAACACCGAAATCAGATTAATTATATTCTTTGCAGCCAAAGATGGAGAAGCTCTATACAGTCACCAAAAACAAGAGCAGGAGCTGACTGTGGCTCATATCATGAACTCCTTATTGCCAAATTCAGACTTAAATGGAAGAAAGTAGGGAAAACCAGTAGACCATTCACGTGTGACCTAAATCAAATCCCTTATGATTATACAGTGGAAGTGAGAAATAGATTTAAGGGACTAGATCTGATAGAGTGCCTGATGAACTCTGGACGGAGGTTCGTAATATTGTACAAGACACAGGTATCAAGACCATCCCCATGAAAAAGAAATGCAAAAAAGCAAAATGATTGTCTGAGGAGGCCTTACAAATAGCTGTGTAAAGAGAAGTGAAAGCAAAGGAGAAAAGGAAAGATATAACCATCTGAATGCAAAATTCCAAAGAATAGCAAGGAGAGATAAGAAAGCTTTCCTCAGCAATCAATGCAAAGAAATAGAGGAAAACAACAGAATGGGAAAGACTAGAGATCTCTTCAAGAAAATTAGAGATACCAAGGGAACATTTCATGCAAAGATGGGCTCGATAAAGGACAGAAATGGTATGGACCTAACAGAAGCAGAAGATATTAAGAAGAGGTGGCAAGAATACACAGAGCTGTACATAAAAGAGCTTCACGACCAAGATAATCATGATGGTGTGATCACTCATCTAGAGCCAGACATCCTGGAATGTGAAGTGAAGTGGACCTTAGAAAGAATCACTATGAACAAAGCTAGTGGAGGTGATGGAATTCCAGTGGAGCTATTTCAAATCCTGAAAGATGATGCTGTGAAAGTGCCACACTCAATATGCCAGCAAATTTGGAAAACTCAGCAGTGGCCACAGGACTGGAAAAGGTCAGTTTTCATTCCAATCCCCAAAAGCAATGCCAAAGAATGCTCAAGCTACTGCACAATTGTACTCATCTCACATGCTAATAAAGTAATGCTCAAAATTATCCAAGCCAGGCTTCAGCAATATGTGAACCATGAACTTCCAGATGTTCAAGCTGGTTTTAGAAAAGGCAAAGGAACCAGAGATCAAATTGCCAACATCTGCTGGATCATTGAAAACGCAAGAGAGTTCCAGAAAAACATCTATTTCTGCTTTATTGACTATGCCAAAGCCTTTGACTGTAGATCACAATAAACTGTTGAAAACTCTAAAAGAGATGGGAATACCAGACCACCTGACCTGCCTCTTGAAAAACCTATATGCAGGTCAGGAAGCAACAGTTAGAACTGGACATGGAACAACAGACTGGTTCTAAATAGGAAAAGGAGTACGTCAAGGCTGTATATTGTCACCCTGCTTATTTAACTTATATGCAGAGTACATCATGCAAAATGCTGGGCTGGAAGAATCACAAGCTGGAATCAAGATTGCCGGGAGAAATATCAATAACTTCAGATATGCAGATAATACCACCCTTATGGCAGAAAGTGAAGAGGAACTACAAAGCCTCTTGATGAAAGTGAAAGAGAAGAGTGAAAAAGTTGGCTTAAAGCTCAACATTCAGAAAACGAAGATCATGGCATCCGGTCCCATCACTTCATGGGAAATAGATGGGGAAACAGTGTCAGACTTTATTTTTCTGGGCTCCAAAATCACTGCAGATGGTGACTGAAGCCGTGAAATTAAAAGATGCTTACTCCTTGGAAGAAAAGTTATGACCAACCTAGACAGCATATTAAAAAGCACAGACATTACTTTGCCAACAAAGGTCCGTCTAGTCAAGGCTATGGTTTTTCCAGTGGTCATGTACGGATGTGAGAGTTGGACTGTGAAGAAAGCTGAGTGCTGAAGAATTGATGCTTTTGAACTGTGGTGTTGGAGAAGACTCTTGAGAGTCCCTTGGACTGCAAGGAGATCCAACCAGTCCATTCTAAAGGAGATCAGTCCTGGGTGTTCATTGGAAGGACTGATGCTGAAGCTGAAACTCCAATCCTTTGGCCACCTCATGCGAAGAGTTGACTCATTGGAAAAGACTCTGTTGCTGGGAGGGATTGGGGGCAGGAGGAGAAGGGGACGACAGAGGATGAGGTGGCTGGATGGCATCACCGACCCCATGAACATGAGTCGGAGTGAACTCCGGGAGTTGGTGATGGACAGGGAGGGAGGCGTGGCGTGCTGCGACTCATGGGGTCGAAAGAGGCGGACACGGCTGCGCGCCTGCACTGGACTGGACTGATCGACTGACAGTGGCCCTCTTAGAATCCCGTCGAGATGAGAAGTGGACGGGCTGATTTTAAAACGGGTGTGGAGACGCGCATGGCCTAGACGACAGCGGTGGACTGGTTAGAACAAAACTGGTAAACTCGAACTTCTTGATTTCAAAACTGAATGCTGCAATAATCAAAACTGTGGTTTGGCAAAAGGAAAGCCCTGTGTATGTATTCAAGTGATCTAACGTGCCAAGGCAGCTAGGGGAGAAAGGACGTCTTCAACAAATAATGCTGAAACACCTCTATGGCCCACTAGAGAATAAACTTAAACTTTTACCTTACACAAAACAAAAATTAACTTAAATGGATATAAATGCAAAAGCTAAAACTAGAAACCTTCTAAAACAGAAAATCTTCACAACCTTTGAGTAAGTAAAGATTTCTTAGAATACAAAGTACACAAACCATAAAAGGGGAAAAAAACTGATCAGCTGGACTGTTAAAACACATGCTCTTTGAACATGGTTAGGAAAATGAAAAAACGAGCTGAAGATGGGGGGTCGAAAATTCACAATAAATTTATCAAGTAAAGGCCTTGTATTCAGAATATGTAAAGATCTCATGCAACTCAATATTATGACAACCCATTTGAAAACCCCTTTCTGTACTGAATACAAGGCCTTTACTGGATAAATTTATTTACATTAGGCATTGTGTGTATGTGTATATATATATATATATATATATATATACACACACACAATGAGCACATGAGAAGTTGCTGAATATCATTAGTCATCAAGATGCAAATGAAAACTGATACCACCACACACCTGCTAGAATGATTAAAAGACTGACATTACCCCAAGAATGCAAGGGTGGTTCAGCCTAAGAAAACCAATGTAATTCATCACATTGATAGGATAACGAGAAAGAACTTCATGATTATCCCAATTGATGCAGAAAAAACATTTGACAAAATTCAACATTCTTTAAGGAAATTAAGACAGCAATTTCATTTGCAATGAAATCTGAAAGAATAAAATACCTAGGAATAAATTTAACCAAGAAAGAGAAAATTGTACATTGAAAACTATAAAACATTATTAAAGAAATGGAATAATATCTATATAAATGGAAAGATATCATATTGATGAATGGGGAGATAATATTGTTAATAATAAAGCTAAAGTGATCTACAGATTGAATGTAATCCCTATTTTGAGCCTATTTTGCCAAAGTAGAAAAGCCAATTAAAAAATTTATATGGCACTGTGAGGGGGCCCGAAAAGCCAAAACAGTCTTGAAAAAAGAAACAAAATTGGAGGACTCACATTTCCCAATTTCAAAACTCACTACAAAACTTCAGTAACCAAAACAGTGTGATGCTGGCATAAAGATAGACCTATAGACCAATGGGAGCTTCCCTTGTGGCTCAGCTGGTAAAGAAGCCACTTGCAATGAGGGAGACCTGGGTTCAATCCCTGGGTTGGGAAGATCCCCGGGAGAAGGGAAAGGCTACCCACTCCAGTATTCTGGCCTAGAGAATTCAATGGACTGTATAGTCCATGGGGTTGCAAAGAGTCGGACACAAATGAGTGACCTTCACTCACTCACTCCCTCACTCACAGACCAATGGAAAGAATTAAGAATCCAGAAACAAGCCTGTACCTCTTTGCCCAGTTGATTTATGATGAGGGCATCAGGTTCATTCAGTGAGGAAAGAAATAGTTCCAGGACATCTGGATTTCCACACACAAAAGAAAGAAATTGAACCCCTGCCTCACAACATATACAAAAATCATCCCAAAATGGATCGATAATCTAAATATGAGCTAAATCCACAGAACTCTTAGGGGTGTATACAGCATAAGGGTACATCTTCATTGATGATGAATTTGGGAATGGATTCTTAGGTATGACACCAAAAGTACAAGCCACAAAAGAGAAAACAGGTAAATAGGACTTCCTCAAAAAATATTTTTTTAAATTTGTGCATCAAAGGAAATTACCAAGATAATGAAAAGACACCCCACAGAAGGGGAGGACATATGTACAATTCAGATATCTGGTAAAGGTTTAATATCCAGAATATAGAAAGGTCACTGACAGTTCAACAAAAAGACAAGCAACCCGATTTTAAAATGGGCAAGAGACTTGAATACACATTTCTCCAAAGAAGATCTACAGATGACAAATAAATACATGAAAAGATGCTCAACATCATTGATCATCGGGGAAATGCAAATCAAAACCACAAGATGAATGAAATGGTACATACAGAGCATGGACAAACCTCAAAAACATGTCATGTGAAATAAGCCAGACAAGAACAAATAGTGTGATTTGACTTAAATATCTGTAATAGGCAAATTCAAAGAGACAGGAAGTAGAACAGTGGTTAACAGGGGCTGAAGGAAGAGGGAAAGGAAAGTTCTATGGGTCGCAGTGTAAAAGCTAAAACTTACTGTTTCTGTTTGGAGGATAAAAAAATTTTTTTAAGGTCATGGTGGCGATGGCATCACCACTTTGTAAATATACTTATTGCCGCTGAATTGTACACTTAAAAATAGTTAAAGTGGCAAATTTTATGTTACACAAATTTTACCACACGTGCATGTTTGCACACTTGCTGCCAAGTGTTGGTGAGGGTATGAACCAACCAAACTCACATACACAACTAGGGAGAATATGAAATAGTACCAACCATTTGGAAGACAGCTTGGCAGTTTATTATAAAGTTAAGTACAGATCTCTGCATGGCTCAGCAATTCCACACCTAGGTTCTGACCTAAGAGAGAGAAAAATGGACAAAAGTCCATAGCAGCCGTATTAGCCAAAAAATGGAAACACCCCGTAGTTCATCACTAACACAATAGAATATTATTCAGTAATAAAAAAGAACAAACTATGGATACATAAACAAACATGGTTGAGTCTCTAACTATTCTGAGTTAAAGAAGCCGGGAACCAAAGACTATATATTGTATGTTTCCGGTTATATAAAATTTTAGGAAGTGCAAACTAACCCCATAGTGACAGAAACAGATCCTTGAGGGGCAAAGGATGGTGGGAAGATGGATTATAAAGGTCACAGGGCAACTTCTGAAATTGATAGAAATGTACCTTGATTGTGGTCATAGTTTCATGGATTTCTACATCTTTCAAAATGCATTGTACACTTTACATAGATGCAGTTATGTGCATAAATTATACCTCAATAAAACTGTTATTAAAAAAGAAGTTCAGTTTGTAGCTTCACAGTGTCTTAAGGTATCATGAGTGGTAAGGGAATCATTGCTATTAGAATACTTTATTCCCTTTCACTGTTGTTGCTTATTTGGGCTATACAAAAATTTTGGTGACTTCCAAGTACCACCCCTTGTTTGTACAAGACCTAACTACTACACAACTGGCTACTTAGAAAGTGTCACAATAAGGTCCCTAGTTTGAAATGCCTTGATTTCAGTCCTAAGTCTGTTCACAGCTTTTGGATCTCTCTGGCTCTTTCAGAAATGTTGGGATAGTGAATTTTTTCTATGCTTAAAAAATGCATAGAAAAAAGACTATGCTTTTTTTTTTCTCTACTTGATACAGCAGTCCAAATTTCAAACCCAATCTAATTATAGGTATTCTGTAAGGACAACCTGATCTCCCTCTGGCTGGAATACATTGATCAAGAGTGAGGTTTTGTGATTTTACTGCTTTTCTTAATTGCCTCAGATCAAGGGTCAGGAAGAAGATATGCACTTAGGGAACAGAGAAGGCTCATATCATTCATCAGAATGATGACAGCCCATAAATAGCTGGTTGTTATTTTCCAAGTACAAGATTGGGGGGTTGACAAGATCTGCATAAACAAGGAAGAAAAAGAAAAAAAAATCCTTGCCTAAGCTTCTGGTCCAGACAGGAACTTAGTCTAAAAGTAACTATAAATATAGGCAGTCTGCTTTTTCTTTAATTTCATTTTTTCTTGATTGAAAAAACTGAATTATGTAGATAGGAATAGTAGTTCAGCCATCACTAGAGAGGAGATTAGGATATAGGATAGTTTAGTGGTAAATAAAAGGCAAAGAAGGAAGGCAGTCCCCACAGCTGGAATCTGGATGATGAATGAGATCACAGCAACTAGCTGTTTAGTCAGCTTCCCCTTCTATATATTTCTTTTTTTTTTTTTTTTTTTTAGGAATTTTATTTATTTATTTGGCTGTGCCAGGTCTTGGTCCCAGCACATGGGATCTGGGATCTTTAGTTCTGGCATGTTAGATCTACTTCCCTGACCAGTGATCAAACCCAGGCCCCCTGCACTGGAAGTATAGCATTTAGCCACCGCACCACCAGGGAAGTGCCCCTTCTTCTATGTATTTCTAACATAACTTCATGATCTTCTGAATAACCAAAAGTTTTCTATTTGCCATCATGGAGGAAGGACCACTTGGAAGTCTGTATTTGGTGGATAAATGCAATGGTGGCATCAGGGTCGGCGGAGGTTCTTTGAAGCTGTGCGTGAGGATAAGAGGTGGAAATCCACTCAGAGACTTGAAGTGCCCACTCTGCCCAAAGCCCCTTTGGAGGAAGAGACTGCCAGGTGGTCCCTTCTCAACAAAGTGCTAAGTGCTGTGTCTCATCATCCTGAAACTCAGGCCACAGTTGTTTAGGTCTGGGGCTTGGTGCCCCAGCCTGATGCATTCCTTCAAGCCTAAACATGAGGAAGGATAGTGATCTGGACACATGTCTAGTCTCCAAAACAACATCGAATCGGGAGTTTCAGTTAATAGTAGCTGCCTGAGCAGATCCTCTCTCAGATCCTTAGAATTTGGGGTCCAGACTTTGCATCCAGCCCTGGCAAATAGGAAGGAGGAGAAGTGGAGCAGACATCAGAGAAACCACATAGGCTGCAGTCCCCCAAACAACAGAGCCTCCAGAGTAGAGAGCAGAAACGTCTGGATTCACCAAGATCCATCTCCCAAACAATGCTCCATTTCCAGAATCCCTGGCACTTGGTGACCTTGGAAAGTGTCTCTTCCCTGCAAATGAAGAGGAAAAACTAGCTATGCAACAGCTCTTGTATGTAAGTATTGCCTGGCTCTTTAAAACCATGTTCCTTTAGAGTTATCAGGCGGGCATTGTTTTGTCAGAAACGAAGCTGGGATCCAAGGAGTTCCAGTGACTTCCTTAAGGTCAAAATCAAGAGAATAAGTCAAAGCTTCTCCACTTATGAACATGAAGTTGGAAATATCTACAGAGCCTTTCTCTTGGGGGTGCCGCTGCATCCTCCTCCTACTGTTTTTTATTACCTACAACTTTGTACCCTAGATCACTGTTGTACCCTAGATCACTGTTACTCTGGGTCTTTGCTGTTGTTCAGTTGCTCAGTCGTGTCTGACTCTCTTGTGACCCCATGGACTGTAGCCCACCAGGCTCCTCTGTCCATGGGATTTCCCAGGCAAGAATCCTAGAGTGGGTCAGAGTGGGTTTCCTTCTCCAGGGGATCTTCCTGACTCAGGGATCGAACCTGTGACTCCTGCATTGGCAGGCAGGTTCTTTACTACTGAGCCACCAGGGAAGTCCACTCTGGGTCTTCAGTTCAGTTCAGTTCAGTCGCTCAGCCGTGTCCGACTCTTTGCGACCCCATGAATCGCAGCACGCCAGGACTCCCTGTCCATCACCAACTCCCAGAGTTCACTCAAACTCACGTCCATCAAGTCGGTGATGCCGTCCAGCCATCTCATCCTCTGTCGTCCCCTTCTCCTCCTGCCCCCAATCCCTCCCAGCATCAGAGTCTTTTCCAATGAGTCAACTCTTCGCATGAGGTGGCCAAAGTACTGGAGTTTCAGCTTTAGCATCATTCCTTCCAGAGAACACCCAGGGTTGATCTCCTTTAGAATGGACTGGTTGGATCTCCTTGCAGTCCAAGGGACTCTCAAGAGTCTTCTCCAACACCAAGTTCAAAAGCATCAATTCTTCAGCACTCAGCTTTCTTCACAGTCCAACTCTCACATTCATACATGACCACTGGGAAAACCATAGCCTTGACTAGACGGACCTTAGTTGGCAAAGTAATGTCTCTGCTTTTCAATATGCTATCTAGGTTGGTCATAACTTTCCTTCTGGGTCTTACATGTGGGAAAAAAACAGCAGAGGCAGTTACTACGTACTGCAGGCCACAGGCATGGGGAAGTTGGTGTGCAGGTCTTGTGTAATGGACTCTAGGGGACCCTAGTGAGAAGGCAGAGGTTTTCCTGGCAGACAGTCTAAACATAGCCTAGGGATGCCAGATAAAATACAGGATGCCGGTTATCGCATGAGACAAATTTGTACGACACAATTGTTTGTTGTTTATCTGAAATTCAAATTTAACTGGACATCCTATATTTTTGTTTACTAAATGAAGGCAATCCCTTTCGGTGCCACAGCATAGCACAGACACCGAGGACGAAAGGGAGGGGCTCAAAAGAGCCAGAGAAGCAGAGTGGCTTAGGCGCGAGGAGCTCTGGGGAGCAGCGTTCAGCCCCCCTTTCTGGATTCCCTCAGTACCTGCAGTGTCTTGGTGTATAAACAGAAGACAGCACATCAACTCAGCGATTAAAATCAACATTTGTCTACAAAAGGGTAGAAAGCGGCCAGAATTTGTTGGTCAAAAAGATCCCCTGGAGAAGGAAATGGCAACCCACTCCAATATTCTTGCCTGGAAAATCCCATGGACAGAGGAGCCTGGCGGGGCTGCAAACAAGCCGGACACAACTGAGCACTCACACACAAGTAGTACTCAAAACTTAGTCTTAGTTTAAAGTGCTTTCAATCTAACACAGAAATGAGAATTTAATCAGAGCTTAGAATGTGATGCAAAAAAAGTAATGTAGTACTTTACCTGAGGTGAAAAACTTTCTGAATGCGGGTCTGTGTAATGTTTGTCCTACGGTGCTCGTGACTGTCAACAATCTGAATTCACGGAATTGTGCTTTACTCCTGGTTTCAGATGGCACCACCCAATAACGACAGAAGATGAGATGGTTGGACGGCATCACCAACTCAGTGGACATGAGTTTGAGCAAGCTCCGGGAGACAGTGAAGGACAGGAAAGCCTGGTGCGCTGCCATGGGGTCACAAAGAGTCGGACATGATTGAGTGACTGAACAACAGCAATAACACAAATAGAAGATATCGTCTCTACTACTCCTTTTGTTTTAGCTCCTAGGTCATCTAGTTTTTATTGAGCCCTTGTTCCAGATATATGAGTGGGGTGGTTGTACCTTGCCAAAACTAAATTATTCATTTCCTCCTCTAATGAAAAAAGATGGCTTTTCCATTTGGTGTATCCATAGGCTTAGCTTTCAGCTGCCACCGCTTTTCACCAACAACTACCTTTTAGCCCCTCTACCTTTTTGTCTTCACTCAGTGAAACCAGATTCTCAGGATGAGAGCTTTGGTCTTTTCAGTCTGACCTTCTCTCAGGACAGCAAACCCCATTTTCTGTTTAAAATGATTACTCATAAATAGAAGTACATTAGTGGTGGCCAAAATCCATCTGGTTGCTTCCCTTCTGTGCAGAGTGATGAATTGGCAAAAGGACAGGAAGGGGAGGGCGGGGGAGCAGGCGAGGCCGGGCCCTGCAGAGTCACAGTCTGTGCACAGATGCTAGGCTCCTGGTGCGGCCTGGGAAGCACCCTCCCCAGAGCTCCCTGGCTGCAGCAAATATAGGACACAGTAAATGCCATGTCTGCCTACACATCTGGAAAGCAGCCTTGATTTGTCAGAGGCAAAAATAGTAAGAAGAGAGGGGAAAACAATGAAAGATATACAGGATTTCAGAAATCATGCATTTTGAGCATGTGTGTGTATGTGTTTCCCCCATCTGGTTAGTCAGTCTAGCAAAGCATAAACACTTAAGAGATCAATCATTTAAATAACAATAAACTCATATGGCTAACATTGAAATTTTGTAGGTCTTCATTGCAGCCATGAAATTAAAAGACACTTACTCCTTGGAAGGAAAGTTATGACCAACCTAGATAGCATATTGAAAAGCAGAGACATTACTTTGCCAACAAAGTTCCATCTAGTCAAGGCTATGGTTTTTCCAGTGGTCATGTATGGATGTGAGAGTTGGACTATGAAGAAAGCTGAGCACCAAAGAATTGATGCTTTTAAACTGTGGTGTTGGAGAAGACTCTTGAGAGTCCCTTGGACTGCAAGGAGATCCAACCAGTCCATTCTAAAGGAGATCAGTCCTGGGTGTTCTTTGGAAGGAATGATGCTAAGCTGAAACTCCAGTACTTTGGCCACCTCATGCGAAGAGTTGACTCACTGGAAAAGACTCTGATGCTGGGAGGGATTGGGGGCAGGAGGAGAAGGGGACGACAGAGGATGAGATGGCTGGATGGTATCACCGACTCGACGGACATGAGTTTGAGTGAACTCTGGGAGTTGGTGATGGACAGGGAGGCCTGGCATGCTGCAGTTCATGGGGTCGCAAAGAGTTGGACATGACTGAGTGACTGAACTGAACATTGAAATGGTAAAAAACAAAAATCTCAAATGCAGGCCTGAATGAGGACAGAGTGGGAAGAGATGAGAGGTGAAAAGATGAAAGTGAAAGTCACTCAGTCATGTCGCACTCTTTGTGACACCATGGACTGGGTCTTCAGGCTCAGATTGGTGTACCCACCAAACATTCCTCCTTGTAATCATGTAAGACAAGAGCTGATGTCTCAGAGAGGCATCTGGAAATTGAAAACTGGGATCATTAAACTCAGATGACCCCCTGAATTCTCCAGACTAGAATACTGGAGTGGGTAGCCTTTCCCTTCTCCAAGGGATCTTTCCAACTCAGGGATCAAACCCAAATTGCAGGTGGATTCTTTGCCAGCTGAGCCATAAAGGAAGCCCAAGAATACTGGAGTGGGTAGCCTCTCCCTTCTCCAGGGGACCTTCCCAACCTGGGAATTGAACTGGAGTTTCCTGCATTGCAGGCAGATCCTTTACCAACTGAGTTATCAGGGAAGCCCTGAGATGAGAGGTACCTGTCTGCAAAAGCCTTTGTTCAGAAGGTGCTCACACAGCCAACAGACCTCTGCCCAGCGCTTGTGTTTCCCTTCCCCAGAGGCCCAGAGACAGTGTCCCTGGGGAAACTTCCACAGCAACCTTTCTATGACCTCACATTCTGCGTGTTGTCTTAGCTACAAGGTGGAAAGTGCAGTCAGCCACCACATTCTTTCTTGGGTTACTTATGGGTTAGGACCCTCCCAACCTCACCCTTTCCTCCATAAATATTCTAGCTCCTATTTCTAATAGTATTGTTTTCCCCTACTTTGTCACCTATAGGTTTTTTTTTTTTTTTTAGGTTCTTCTGTGAAATACTCTGGTAAAAATGAAAAGAAAAGTTTTATTATTCCCATTAAGGGTAAACTGAGAGAAGTGAGAAGCCTCAGAAGACCTCAAAAGGAGAGAAGCCCAGTTTTCAATTTCCAGATGCCTTTCTGAGACATCAGCTCTTGCCTCACATGATTACAAGGAGGAATGTTTGGTGGGTATACCAATCTGAGCCTGAAGACCTCATGAAAACACATGGACCGCTGGAGAAGGGGATGGAAGTGGGGGATGGAAAGGGCACAAAGCCTGTCTTCAGCAGCTGTTAATGCATGTTCTCAAAGTCAGTTAAACCAATGAGGAGTCAGGCCCTGGGAAGAAAACCTTTTGCTTTCTTCAGCAATGTTTTTAAATCTACAGATGGGGACAAGGAGGCGAGGTGCATTATTTTTCATATTTTCTAGTAAGTTTCAAAGAGAATTACTGACATGCCATTTTAATGCCTGTCATCTTTTCTGCAACACTGATCATTGGGGGCAAGCTGGGCCCTTGCCCTTGAAACAAGTGCAGAGTTGGTGGCTTGGAGACAGCCCTGCTTACACCCTGGGGAGGCTGGCAGCATGGCAAGCGAGTTTTCAGCAGCACCCTTCTAGGGTGGGGAGGGATTAGCACCCAGACAGATTCCAGAGTGGACCCCATGCTGGAGACATGGAGCACTGGGGACAAGAGGTTTGAAACAGGCAACACCAGTTCTCAAAGGCACAGAGGTAAACATGGCTTACACCTGGAGAACTCCCCGCCAATCAGAGCATGACTGCTCTCTCCTCTCCACCAGTCAAGGGTTTGCAAGTGGCCCGCTCCCCTACCAATCAGAGCCAGGCCCTCATCTCCTCATCTTTCCTCCAATCAGGGCTTTCACCCTCCCCCTTGCCCACCAATTCCCCTGCCAAGCAGAGCCAACCTTCTAACTCTTATCTACCAATCAAGACTGCAGACAAAAAGAAAGCATTTTTCATCAAAGCCCATGGGAATTAGCTTCGTCCTGTAGAGTGATGGTGACTCTGCATAAATGCTGTAAGTCCAGGTCTTTGTTGCTCTGTTCCTATGATTACAGGAAAGGAAAAGAGCAAAGAGGAGGGAGGGCAGGGCGAGGTAGGGTCGTTTTTAGAATTTAAATTTAATAGGATTGTTTTTTCTTCTTTAAAGACCCCATGTGTGTCTTGAAAACAGAGTGCAGGGTGGTAGAGTGAAACAGGTAGAGACCACCCCTCCCTGCTCTGCACATGCTCAGAAGGCCCAGGATTCTGTGGGCGTGGTCCCACTCTGCACCACAGGCTCAGCTCTCTTTTTCCCCTTACTTCCTCCTTCCAGTCATTTGGGTTGATTCTGTTTGGGAGTGTTTGCTTTGGCTCCTTTCCTACTTCTGCAGGAACATTGTCTTTCACATTGGGCAGTAAGAGTCTGAATCATCACAGGAATAAATCGAAAGCATATCACTTTCACACAAATGTTCCCAGGACTTTTGACACTGCAGACAAAGAAAATTTTTTCCTAATTCATTAAATGGAACTTATTGCCCTTTGCAATACAGATCTCTGATTAAAGAAATCAGTCTGGCACAGTCCCTCCAGTCACTGCCTAATAAAATTCTTGTGCAAGTGGAGTTTTATTTGGGAGGCATTTGATGAGGACAAGAGAAGAACCAGGTACAGGTTACAAAATTTAAATTTTATTTTATTTTATTCTCAGAAAACCAGTCTCACGGGTCCTTTGGATCTGTGCAAGTAGAGATTTTAAAAAAATTAAGGATTCAGTGGACAGTCATTAAGACTTCCCTAGTGGCTCAGCAGTAAAGAATCCACCTGCAATGCCGGAGCTGCAGGAGAAGTGGGTTCGATTCCCTGAGTGGGGAAGATCCCTTGGAGGGCATGCAACCCAATCCAGTATTCTTGCCTGGAAAATCCCCATGGACAGAGGAGACTGGTGGGCTTCAGTTCTTAGGGTTGCAAAGAGTCAGACACGACCGAAGTGACTTGGCATGCATGCACAGACAGTCATTAAAAGCCAGTAGTGATATGTGCTTCCATACAAATGTTCTTTGTAAACCCAGGCTTCTGTGGTAAACACAGTGGTGTGTGCTTCCAGAGCCCGCCCAGATTTGTTGCTTCAACTACTGGGGTGCTATGCTGAGATTACTTGGTGACCCAGCTCCAGTTCTAGTTGAGCTATAAAGATTCCTAGAGATAGCTGCTCAAGGAAGCTCTATGAGTGAGTTTGTTTCATAAACTCCATGGCAGGCTCACATTGTTCATCCTCAGATAAGAGATTCTACAGGTTAGGCCTTGACTGAGAGGCTGCTCTTCCGCATACAGGTCTCTTCTGCATCAGGAATTCCCTCAGCTTCCATGAGCTGCCTCTCAAGATCACAGCCCCACCCAGGGGGCCACATCCAATGATGAGTCAAAGCCAGAGACCCTTGTGGGTTCTGCAAGGCTGTGGTTGGGGCTGTACTCAGGTCCATGTCTCCCTCTGCCCACTCCTGCTTTGGCCCCCTCTCTTCCACAGGTGTTGATCTTGAGGATGCTCCTTTATAAACATCCCGCCCCCTAAACTCCACTTCAGAGTCTGCATCCCAGGGAACCTAGCCTGCAAAAAAATTGTGCCAGTTCTCTGCTCTGTGCTGGTTATAGCATACTTGCAGAGCTGCCTTCAGAATTTGGACAAAGATTTCGTTCCATCCGCAAAGCTCACTGTTAGTCAAAGCTGCCTGAAGTGAAATAAGCATCTTGTGAAGGTGAGGAGATCTTCAAAGAGGACCTGTTCAAAGGAAAACACTGTTAGAAAGATGAGGGGGATATGAAGTGGTGAAAGCAAGACTCCTAAGGGTGGATGGACTGGATGGCCTCCAGGTTTTTTCCCATATCAAGACCTTAAGATCTGTATTAGTTTGCTAGGGCTGCCATAACCAGGTACCACAGACGGTGTGGCTTAAACAACAGAAATTTATTTCCTCACCATTCTGGAGGCTCGAAGTCCAAGATCAAGGTGTCAGCAGGTTTTATTTCTCCTGAGGCCTCTCTCCTTAGGTTAGCTGAAGACTGCTTTCTCCCTGTCTTCAGATAGTCTTCCTTATGTGTCTGTTTTTTTAAATTTTTATTTATTTAGGCCACGTGGCATGTGGGATCTTAGTTCCCTCACCAGGAATCAAACTTGTGCCGCCTACAGTGGAAAGTGAAAGTGAAAGTCGCTCATTCGTGTCCGACTCTTTGCAACCCCATGGACTATACACTCCATGGAATTCTCCAGGCCAGAATACTGGAGTGGGTAGCCTTTCCCTTCTCCAGGGGATCTTCCCAACCCAGGGATCGAACCCAGGTCTCCCACATTGCAGGCAGATTCTGCAGTGGAAGTGAGTGTTAATCACAGGACTTCCAAGGAAGTCCCTGGTTTTGTTTTGTTTTTTTTTTTTCCACAGTAGTAAAACATGTTTATCAGTTTTCACAATCAATAGCCAGACAAAAAAAAAATAAAAGATAATTACAATTGCAAGCCATAATGCGAACATGACTAACTTAACAGTATAAAATGATTACATACAATCTGAGGGAGTCAAGCAGAGTGAGGTGGTAAGTGGAAGTGCATACACGCACACTTTTTATTTATGTACTTTTAATTTTTGACCGCACCTTTTGGCATGTGGGATCTTAGTTCCCTGACCAGGGATTGAACCCACACCCCCTGTGTTGGAAGGCGGAATCTTGATCACTGGGTAAGTCCTTGTGTCTGTGTTTTCAATCTCTTCTTCTTATAAAGACTTCAGTTATGATAGATTAGGGCCCACCCATATAACCTCATTTTACCTTTATTATCTCTTTAAAGGCCCTATTTCCAAATAGTCACATCCTGAGGTACAGGGGTTAGGACTTCAACATAAGGATTTCATAAGGCCACAGTTCAGTCCATAACAAAATCCCGAGATTTTACTGTATTCCAGATCAACAGTACACTTCAGCACACATCTAGCCCAGTGTTGTAAAAATCAAATTCAGCAACAGAGCTAGCCAGGTTATGCTTGAAGGAGTAATTGTACAGCTACATAATTAAAGTTGCTAAACAAGAAGCCAATCGTAGCCTTTTTAAAAATACATGGCTTTTCTTTATTATAAGTTTTTTTGAAAATTACAGGAAATTGTTCCTTCCCTTAGAGAAATAAAGGATGCTTGATAGCTGTGAGTCATGCCACAAACTTAGCTTTTTAAAATGCTGTTGTTTACTTATCTAGTAGCTATGATATCGTTATATCCACACTACTTCATCCAGGAAATCTTAGCATTGGCCAGGCCAGCCAATGTATTTACACCAATGTATGCAGACAAACATAGACTCTATACCCAAGGAGGGACAAGGGGAGTTTCTGGACATAAGAGGATCACTGGATTTTCTGAGGATGGTAATCTGAGTATAAAAAGAAAAAGGCTACTATGATGGCTTTGTCTCTTGCATTCACTCTCTATTCATTTATTCATCCATTCAAACAATAATCACTGGGCTCTAACTACATGGTAAGCATTGTGATACTTGATTTGGGAAAAATAACTTTGTAAAAAAAGCAAAATCCTACCTCCAAAGAGCGAAGCTTTTGGTAAGAGAAGCTGTACTGCGATGATGATGATGCCATAAAGCCTGGGTTTTGTTATCACAAGGACTGGGCTCAAGGTCCAGCTCCACCTGGGTCAGCTGTGTGACCTTGGGCAAGTCACTCCACCTCTCTAAGCATCAATTTCTCATTTGTGTAATGAGCATAAGAATAACTCCTCATTAGCAGTTTGCATCTCCAAGTGGTAGGCTGGGAAGATTTTGTCCCTCTTTTCCATAACTGCTCTCAGCATCCTCCAAAGCCACCTTGAATCAGTATAAAATGTAAGTAAAAACAACATGTTTACTTGGCATTTTCTGCTTCCAGTTAGACCGCAGCCCTTAAGTTCCCTCCTATATAGCTACCAGTTTGCCTCATATACTGTGAAAATTAAACGAGGCAATGCATGCAGTATGCTTTCTCATGTAAAAGCCCAGTAAACGTTAGCATTATTAAGGCATTTTGTAGTAAGTACTAGGAGTGTGTAGTGATTAGCTCATCCCAGTCCCTCCAGCCTCCAACCTTCATCTCAGGAACCCTCCTCCATCCCAGACAAACCTACACAAGGATGTTCAAGTATGTTACTTGTAAATGATATAAGAATTCAGAGGGTAAAGGGTCACTTAATTTTTTTAAGAATGAGGACCGTTTCTGTGGAAGATATAAGATTTAATCTGGTCCCTGAAGCATGGCAAATCAATTGGAAAGAATGACATCAACAAAGATGTATAGATGGGGGAGAGTAAGGCATGTTCCTGTAACATGTGAGTGACTGTGTCAGATTGAGCTTTGCTGGGTGGGGTGGGAGTTTAGGCTAAGAGTAAAGACCAGAGCTAAAACTGAAAGTGTTTTTATAAGATAGGCTGAAGAGGTTGAGGTGGGTGTTCTGTGGTTAGTGAGGAACTACTGCCTAGTGACAAATCTTAAGCAGATAATTTAGATGATTAGAAATGCTTCAAGGAGACGACTCAGGTAAGAGCCTTTGGTAACCACTGAGCGTATGGGCTGAATTGGAACAAGGAGAGGTTAGGCGAAGGGTACCAGTAGCAAAGAAATTAATGAGATTGTCCGGAGAAGAGAAGACGAAGGCCCGAGCTAAAGCAGTGCCCGTGAGACTGGCAAGAGGGCTGCAGATGGAGAAACCCACCAGGAAGATGTTCTCCTATGGGGCTTGGTGGACGAGAGGTGGTAGATAGAGAGCAAGAGGGGAAGAGGAGGCAAGTGTGTCATGGTCCCTTTAGCCACACACAAAAGTAGAAGAAATAAGGAAGAGGATCTTAGAGAAAGAGGGAGAGGTTGTCGACAGGAGTTGATGAAGTGGACAGACGTCCAGAAGAAGATGTTCAGCAGACATAGAAATTGTCCAGGTCTCAGGATTGAGTCTCTGGGTAGAGAGGTGAGCTGGGATCCATCCCTAGAGATGTCACCCCCAACTGGAGCAGAGAAGGAAACTATTGGTGGTAGAGGGAGACAGGTGTTTGTAGTCTGAGCAGGAAGGCTGAAGGCGTAGGAAGAGCCAGAGCCTAAGGAGAGGACACAGGTTTATGATCCATCCATCCATCCATCTGGATGTGGGGTGTATTAAAGTTTGCCCCCAAAGTCGAGAATCTCAAGCTCACCGAGAAAGGCTGCCAGTGAGGAGCCCCAGAGCAGAAGGTTTAACTTCAGGGCTCCAGGGTGCAAGAGCTCCAGGCTCCAGAGCCTCAAGAGATTGAGAAAATAAATCAAAGGAACAAGAAGAATCAAGTCTGAAAAAGACTTTTGGATTAGAAAAGCTATGAGACCAGAAGTCACATTGCAAGAGATTAAAAAAATAAATAGGTGGTGAAAATGTGGAAAACCTGGAGACAGAGAACATTGCTAGATTAGCAACTTTAAACAAAAATTAATAGTTGATTTACAATGTTGTGTTAATTACTGCTGTCTACCAGAGTGACTCAGTTATTCACACACATTTATATGTTATTTTCCATATTCTTTTACTGTATAGCACAGGGAAAGCAATTACTTTCTAAAACGGCAATACCCCATTGACAGAGGGAATATCCCCAGGGGTGCTCAGAAAAGGCAAATACAGAGTTGTTGGGAGAATACACATTTATGCAAATATTTTGGCTCATAGTTTGATAAAATAGCAAATGCCTGAAAAATGTTGACATACGCCCATAGTTATATTTCTATGAATTTATTCCCATAAATAGTAAACGATGGCCACTGTTAAGACAGCAGAAAACAGCAGACACTAGGAAGAGAGCCGGGTGGGCCCTCTGGCTTCCCCCGCGCTGCCCCTCCACCCCCTCGCCAGGCTGCCCTCGGCCGCACACCAGCCAACTCCGTTATGGCACGCCGCAGCCCCTGCGTCATTAGTGATGAGGAACCAGGTTATGACCTAGATCTATTTTGTGTACCTAACCATTATGCTGAGGATTTGGAAAACATGTTTATTCCTCATGGACTCATTGTGGACAGGACGGAAAAGCTGGCCTGAGGTGTGATGGAGGATATGGGAGGCCACCACATCGTGGCCCTCTGGGTGCTCAAGGCGGGCTATACGTTCTTTACGGACCTGCCGGACTACATTAAAGCGCTGAACAGAAATAGTGATAGGTTCATTCCTATGACTAGATTTTATCAGACTAGATTTTTTAAGAGCTACTGTAATGACCAGTCAACAGGTCATTGGTGGAGATAATCTCTCAACTTTAGCTGGAAAGAATGTCTCGATTGTTGAAGATATAATTGACATGGGCAAAACAATGCAAATCTTGCTATCCTTGGTCCAGCAGCATAATCCAAAGATGGTTGAGGCTGCCAGCTTGCTGGTGAAAAGGACCCCTCGAAGCATTGGCTATAGACCAGACTTTGTTGGATTTGAAATTCCAGACAAGTAATAGGGTATGCCCTTGACTATAATGAATACTTCAGGGATTTGAATCATGTTTGTATCATTAGTGAAACTAGAAAAGCAAAATACAAATCCGAAGCTGAGAGTTCAGGCTGAGTTTGGTTAACATCTGGAGTCCCATGGAAATCATCAGTAAAATTACTAAATCTTCTAGTTCTGTGGCCAGCTGCTTAGCAGAGCTTATTGCATGTATTTTCTAAGAATTTTATCTGTTTTGTATTTTAGAAATGTCTGTTGCTGCCTTCCTGAACTCTTTTATTTGCACTGTGAGCTTATAGACTGTCAGTTCCCTTTGAGGTGGATTGTTGTTGGACTCATGAATGAAAAATCTCTTAAACCACACCACTATTGAATAAAAATATTGAAGTTGTATCTGTGAGAAGCATTTAAAGAGGAGGATATGTTCATTTTTAATTGATATTTTAATTTTTATATACTGATAAAGAATAGAAGTGATTGAATATTATTAATTATACCACTGAGTGTTTAGAAAAGTAAGAACCAGTGTTTCATATCAGTGACAGTATTTAGAGGTGTTATTATATCAGATAAACTGTATGTCCTGGAATTATTTTTGTAGGTTTCAGTAGCAATAACTATTCTCCTGTCTGTTCAGATTATTTCCAGTGAATCTTTGTCAAATGTTCCTTTTAAATACAGATCAATAAATTAAAAAAAAAAAACTACCACTTTTTGATGGGCTTCTCTGATGGCTCAGACAGTGAAGAATCTGCCTGCAGTTCGAGACATGGGCTTGATCCCTGGGTCAGGAAGATCCGCTGGAGTAGGAAATGGCAACCCACTCCAGTATTCTTGCCTGGAGAATCCCATGCACAGAGGAGCCTGGCAGGCTATAGTCCAGGAGGTCGCAAAGAGTTTAACACGACTAAATGAGTAACACTTACTTTCACCTCTTTTGAACTCTTCAGTATAAAAATTCTTAAAATATTAACTACCTCTTTAAAAGAAAAAAGATAGAAACATTAAATATCTAATAAAAATTGGTTAAATACAGTCATTTTGAGATAGCAATCATAAAATATATATTTTAACAATATCATATGACAAAATGTCCAAGATACATTAAATGGGAAATTATTTTATAACATAGTGAATGCAGCAGGCCACCAAGTTTATGAAGATGTATGTTGTACACACACAGGAATTTAGGCATCAACAAGACTTAATTTAAAAGTGGTTGTCTCATGGTTGTGGAATAATAGGTAATCTTTTTCCTTCCAATTTTGTATTTTCCAAATTTCTCTAATATACAGATAATGCTTTTCAAACAGAAAAAAAGTGAGTTTGAAATTAAAAAGAAAGAGGAGGTAACTGGAAGGAACAGCAAGGTCAAGAGAAGTGTGCAGATAAGAGAAGGTGTGTGGGGAGGAGGGATGAGGATGAGAGAGAGGAATGATTGATGGCCTGTGCTCTCCAGAAGAGGAGGGAGAGAGAGACCAAGGGCTCAGGGGCAGGCACCAACTTCTGCAGAGAAGAGTGGTGAGGGTGAGGGGACAGAGAAGAAAGGTTAGAAGGTGCCTGAGGTCATTCTGAGTGACCTAGGTCTTCTCCATCAAGTCAGTGGCTGAACAGGTGACCAGCAGGGGAAGGAAGTAGGTGGAATACGTGAGTCTTCCAGATATGGCTCAGCAATTGACCAAGAATCCCCCGAACCTTCAGGAAAGCAAGGAGACCCAGTTATGCAAATGTATGACCCGAGTTACCCCTTCCCCCAGAAAGATCACCTCCCTGGTGAGTGCCCGTGGGTAGCCCTGGGAGTTCATTAATCCGCATTTTAAACTGGACAAAGGCTCATTGTCATTTCCATCTACACCAGTTAGAGTAGCTCAGCTGTTCACTGAAGTTGGGATCCCAGAGGGCCAAGATGTTACCCTAGAGGGTCCTCCTCCAGGGCCATCTGCATCTGGGATACGTGTAATGAGACTCTCTAACCACTAGAGGACAGAATTAACTTGAAACACAGGTATGGCTAAGGAATAGGATGGTCTACAATTTATGGAACAAACTAGGATACTTTGGAGCTGTTCTACTTACTCCAGGACAGTAGCTGCAAACAGGGGTTGTCCCAGGCAAACTGGGACATATGGTCACCTTACTAATGGATCGAAGGGCCTAGAAGAAAGAAAATGATTGTTTTGAGGGAGGTGGAAATCTGAGGGCTGCTCATTTGCACAGGAGTGACCCCTGGGGGCCTTCCAAATAGCTTACAGTTACCCAAGGGCCTGAAATCACAGGGAGGATGTTGTCTGTAAATACAAACGTGTGAATAGTTCCTCGCAGAGAAATACACAGCTCTTTGTGTTCACCATCTCATCTTTCCTCTTGTTGTCCGTGGCAATAGGAGTGTTGCAGATAGGATAATTATAAGGCTTTTCAGGCTGTGCAGACATAAGCCGTGGAGTACTTGTGGAGAACAGTGTATGCCAACAAAAGTGTCCCAGTCTCCAGACAATGGCTTGGAAATATTAATAGTTTACGTAAACATACCTGCCCATCCAGGGCAAGGATGGGTATGCTCTGAGGCTGGGCCAGGGTTGGGAGCTCTGCCTGCTGCGTTCTCTCAGTGCAACGACAAGCTCCACTGGTCCTGGAACATGTGAGTGCCAGGCTTCCCACTGCGCCCGAGATTGATCCTTCTTGGCTATTGTTCAAAACGCTGCAATGAACAGGTAATGACAGTTCCCTGGATCACCAGGGAAGTCCCATGGCTTCCTCTTTATTATCATCTTCCTCCACATGTTTCAAGAAGCATCCTAGGATTTTAGAGTGCTTAATATGCTCAATCACACATCAAGTCTCTTGGCCAGAATCTTGCCCTTGTTTGTTTATTACAGTGGCAATCGCATTCCGGATAACACTGTAGACTTCCAGATTTGCTGTGGTGACATTTGTGGGGCATTCCTTTTTGAAAAATGCCCATTCCCTTGATGTCTGCAATATCAGCTTTCTTGTAGACTCACAGGTATGTGGCCAAAGGAGCAAGTCCATGTTTTCTGAAGGCCTAGGGTTTCCCAGGTGCCTCAGTGGTAAAGAATTTGCCTGCCAATGCAGGAGATGTGGGTTCTGTCTCTGGACTGGGAAGATTCTCCTGGAGAAGAAGATGACAATCCACTCCAGTATTCTTGCTGGGAAATGCCATGGACAGAGGAGCCTGGTGACCTCAGTCCATGAGGTCACAAAGAGACACGGCTGAGCAGCTGAGCACACAGAGAACACACAGCAGGGGCCTCCCCTCCTTCCCTTTGTTTCGGTCATTTTGGTGAATCACTGGAAGATGGTGGTTCCAGCTGAAAGGCCAGAACTGTGTGCTTTCCTCTAAGTGAGGGTTCGGGGTCTTTCCCCACCCCCACTCAAAACTGGGTTATTTCTCATGCCCTTGCCTGGCTTTACAAGGCAGGAGTAGCAATGGTGACAATACCTTGACAAAGTGGTGAGGTGAGAAGTGAAGTGAAGCATTAGTCGCTCCCTCGTGTCCAACTCTCTGTGACCCCATGGACTGGAGCCCACCAGGCTCTTCTATCCGTGGAATTCTTCAGGCGAGAATACTGGAGTGGGCAGTCATTTCCTTCTCCAGGGGGAATCTTCCTGACCCAGAGTTCAAACCCAAGTCTGCAATTGAGACAGATTCTTTACCATCCGAGGCAACAGGGAAGCCCCAAAACTCATGAGTAAAATTTGAAACCTACAAATTCTCCCCTTTGCTTTTAATTCTTTCAGTTCAGTTCAGTTCAGTTCAGTCGCTCAGTCATGTCTGATTCTTTGAGATCCCATGAATCACAGCACGCCAGGCCTCCCTGTCCATCACCATCTCCTGGAGCTCACTCAGACTCACGTCCATTGAGTCAGTGATGCCATCCAGCCATCTCATCCTCTGTCGTCCCCTTCTCCTCCTGCCCCCAATCCCTCCCAGCATCAGAGTCTTTTCCAATGAGTCAACTCTTTGCATGAGGTGGCCAAAGTACTGGAGCTTCAGCTTTAGCATCATTCCTTCCAAAGAAATCCCAGGGCTGATCTCCTTCAGAATGGACTGGTTGGATCTCCTTGCAGTCCAAGGGACTCTCAAGAGTCTTCTCCAACACCACAGTTCAAACGCATCCTAAGTGTCTGATTCCCTATATTTGATACCTTTGACTTGAAAACCTATAAATATGTCTTTTTCTACAGTACGTACTGATTGATTCAGGTGGCCACTTGGCCTGTAACTCAGAGAGTATCTCTTTCAGTAAAGATCAACATTTTTGAAATTTGGAATATGGGATTGTATTTCTAAAGTCTATACCACTTACCTGCGTATATGATTGAATTACATATGAAAATACAACATATATTTATCTGAATATTTAATGTTACCAATTATATTTGTTCCATGGGAAAATTTTAGGTTCTAGAAAATATTTATTGTTGTTGTTCTATTGCTAAGTTGTATCCAACTCTTTGCGACCCCTTGGGCTGCAGCACACCAGGCTTCCCTGTCTTTCACTGTCCACTAGAGTTTGCTTAAATTCATGTCCTTTGATGCTATCCAACCATCTCATCCTCTGCTGCTTTCATCTCCTTTTGCCTTAAACATCTCTAGAAAATATATATTACCATAATCCTTAAAATATCAAATGAGGATTTTTTTTCTGTAGTTTACATCTATCTGTAAGCATTGATCTCAAAAGAACAGTCAGCTATGCATCTACCAATTTGAGCTTTTTAATTGGCTAATTACTGATTCACTCACATGAGACAAAATAAAGTAGAAGTTTCATTAGACAGTAATATAAAAAAAATCATGCAAAACCATTGAATTAAAAATTAAAACAGGTTTATAGTTAATAAGTAAATGCATAGATACATGGATCTTTGTATAAGCTTCAACAGTACATGAACTGAGAACTTCCAAATGTTCAAGCTGGATTTAGAAAAGGCAGGGGAACAGAGATCAAATTGCCAACATCTGTTAGATCATAGAAAAAGCAAGAGAATTCCAGAAAAACATCTACTTCTTCATTGACTATGCTAAAGCCTTTAATTGTGTGGATCACAACAAACTATGGACAATTCTTAAAGAGATGGGAATACCAGAGCACCTGACCTGCCTCCTGAGAAATCATTATGGAGGTCAAGAAGCAACAGTTAGAACCGAACATGGAACAATGGACTGGTTCCAAATTGGGAGAGGAGTATGTCAAGGCTGTATATTGTCACTCTCCTTATTTAACTTCTATGCAGAGTACATCATGCAAAATGCTGGGTTGGATGAAGCACAAGCTGGAATCAAGATTGCCGGGAAAGTGAAAGTGAAAGTTGCTCAGTCGTATTCGACTCTTTGCAATCCCATGGACTATACACTCCATGGCATTCTCCAGACCAGGATACTGGAGTGGGTAGCTATTCCCTTCTCCAGGGTATCTTCCCAACCCAGGAATTGGAGCCAGGTCTCCCAAACTGCAGGCAGATTCTTTATTAGCTGAGCCACAAGGGAAGCCCAAGAATACTAGAGTGGGTAGCCTATCCCTTCTCCAGCGAATGTTTCTGACCCAGGAATCAAACTGCATTGCAGCCAGATTCTTCACCAACTGAACTATCAGGATTGCTGGGAGAAATATCAATAACCTCAGACATGCAGATGACACCACCCTTATGGCAAAAAGTGAAGAGGAACTAAAGAGCCTCTTGATGAAAGTGAAAGAGGAGAGTGAAAAAGCTGGCTTAAAACTCAACATTCAAAAAACGAAGATCATGGTATCTGGTCCCATCACTTCATGGCAAATAGATGGGGGAACAGTGGAAACACCGACAGACTTTATTTTCTTGGGCTACAGGATCACTGCAGATGATGACTGCAGCCATGAATTTAAAAGACGCTTGGTCCTTGAAGGAAAAGTTATGACAAACCTAGACACAGTATTAAAAAGCAGAGATACTACTTTGCCAGCAAAGGTCTGTCTAGTCAAAGCTTTGGTTTTTCCAGTGGTCATGTTTGGATGTCAGAGTTGGACCATAAAGAAAGCTTAGCGCCGAAGAATTGATGCTTTTGAACTGTGGTGTTGGAGAAGACTCTTGAGGGTCCCTTGGACTTCAAGGAGATCCAACCAGTCCATTCTAAAGGAAATCAGTCTGCCTATTCACTGGAAGGACTGATGCTGAAGTGAAGCTCCAATCCTTTGGCCACTGGACGGGAAGAACTGACTCATTGGAAAAGACCCTGATGCTGGTAAAAAAAAAAAAAAAAAAATGAAGGCAGGAGGAGAAGGGGATGACAGAGGATGAAATGGTTGGATGGTATCACTGACTTGATGGACATGAGTATGAGCAAGCTCTGGGAGTTGGTGATGGACAGGGAAGCCTGGCATGCTGTGAGTCCATAGAGTCACAAAGAGTTGGACACGACCGAGCGACTGAACTGAACTGATATCCTAAATACTTTCTGAGCATCTCCACATGGCTGTCTGAGAAACTTCTCAAACTTAACATGCCTAAAATCTTACTTCTGATCTCTTTCTCTCCACTTCAACCAAAAATCAGCTACGACCTTCTCTTACCTATCTTTTTAGCTGCTTAGGATAAAACAAACTTGGTCTCATGCTGAGGTAGGAGGTAGTTGGGCCCCTGGATTGAATAAGTGGAGTTCGTCAAGTAGAGTGAACTGGAGTTTTGTTTCCTCTGATACCTCAAGGACAAAGTTAATGGCAGGAGCTGAGCTCTGCTGGAGCAAAGAGATGAGATGACCACATCTATCACTCCTGAGGTTAAGGAGATGTCCAAGACTGCACATGTGCTTCCTCTGTTTAGACACTTTTCCCAGAACTATCCGTATGGCTAGTAACCTCACCTATGCTGTGTTATGCTTAGATGCTCAGTCATGTCTGACTCTTTGTGACCCCATGGACTATATAGCCTGCCAGGCTCCTCTGTCCTTGGGGATTCTCCAGGTAAGAATACTAGAGTGGGTTGCCATGCCCTCCCCTAGGGGATCTTCCCAACCCAAGGATCGAACCCAGGTCTCCCACATTGCAGGCAGATTCTTTACCATCTGAGCCACCAGGGAGGCCGAAGAATACTGGAATGGGTAGCCTCTCTCTTCTCCAGGGGATCTTCCCCACCCAGGAATCGAACCAGGATTTCCTCCATTGCAGGCGGATTCTTTACCAGCTGAGCTACCAGGGAAGCCCCAGTAACCTCACCTACTTTATGTCTATTTTTTAAGTTCTGTATTCAGTTAGTTTTGGCTGTGCTGGGTCTTTGTTGCTGTGAGGGCTCTTTTCCAGCTGTGGTAAGTGGGGGCTACTCTCTAGTTGTGGTGCACGGGCTGCACATTGGGGTGGCTTTTCTTGTTGTGGAGCACAGACTCTAGAGCACAGGCTCAACAGTTGTGGCACACGAGCTTAGTTGCTCTGTGGCATGTGAGGCCTTCCTGGATCAGGGATCAAACCCATGTCTCCTGCACTGGCAGGCGGATTCCTTACCACTGAGCCACCAGGGAAGTCTACATCTATTTTTAAATGTAAAGTTTTTACTGATTCAACCCAGACTTTACTTTTTAATGTTTCAATTTTCTAATAATAGCAAATTCAATTTCCTGCTTTATTCTTCCCTGTCACACTTATTCCTCACTAATGTCATCTGCTTTCATTATTTATTAACCATCTGCTTCCTCTCCACTCCCATTAGAACATAAATACCAGAGAGACTGGGATTCCCGTTTATTTTTTACTTTTCTGTTTGTGTTTTGAGACAGTACTTGTTTCACAGTAAACTCAGGGATGTGAATGAGCACTTCCATCATAGGCTCAGGGCTACTCCAGCCGTGTCCCAGAGCTCTTCTCAGGCCCCCGTTCTCATCTTACATGGGTTGTGGCTGTCTCCTTTTTCCTACAGGCCATGGAAAGCTCTTTTTCTGGGAGTACATTCTTGCCAGATTACTGTGCTGCTTGGACTCAAGGAATACAACCTGTTGAGTGGAAAGAAAATAGATTAAAAAAATAATCAAGAAAGAAACTTCATCTAAGCCAGTACTCACTTAAGAAATCTTACTGGATATTACAGGATGAGGCTGCTTTAAAGAATCCACCTGCCAATGCAGAAAATGCAAGAGATACAGGTTCAATCCCTGGGTGCAGGAAGATCCCCTGGAGTAGGAAATGGCAACCCACTCCAGTATTATTTATTGCCTGAAAAATTCCCTGGATGGAGGAGCCTGCTGGGCTACGGTTCATGCAGGCACAAAGAGATGGACTTGACTAAGCACACACACACACAAGCACAAGCACATACTGAATCACAAGCCCTAAGAAAGAGCCTGAAGAAAGTAATGCAAAAGAAGAGCAGAGTCCAATCTGAAGACACCTTTACACTTTGCAAGGTCTTGACCTTTTCTCATTTCAGTAGCTCAATATCACTAAAATGACAATCCTTCTAGGCAGCTGCACAGCTTCTCTATCCTTAAAGTAAAACACAATGAAATAAAATCATACAAAGCCACCTTAAATTTTTAACATAGGAAATGAACTATTTGACCATCAAAAAGCCAAAACCAGGTCATCCCTCAGAAAAATATGTTTGTATTTTGTAATATCAATCAGCAAATACAAAAGTGAACAAAGACAGCATTATCATTTTATAATAGTAACCTAATTATTCATGGCATAACTTGCTTAAAAATTATCTATTAGAAGACAAATACCTTTTGTTCTACATTTTAAATTTCATTTTATTTTATATTTGGGTAAACTATTTTTTATCATAGCTTCAAATTTTACAAAGATAAAATTTAAAAATCAGTATTTACAAAAATGTGTTATAGCCATTTCAGTATCATGTCAATATCTAATTACTGATGAGATAATCTTATGTTGTCAGTTAATGCCTGCTGCTGCTGCTGCTAAGTCGCTTCAGTCGTGTCCAGCTCTGTGCGATCCCATAGATGGAAGCCAACCAGGCTCCCCCATCCCTGGGATTCTCCAGGCAAGAGTACTGGAGTGGGTTGCCATTTCCTTCTCCAATGCATGAAAGTGAAAAGTGAAAATGAAGCTGTGTCCGACTCTTAACGACCTCATGGACTGCAGCCTACCAGGCTTCACCGCCCACGGGATTTTCCAGGCAAAAGTACTGGAGTGGGGTGCCATTGCCTTCTCCAAGTTAAGGCCTACATTTTAATAAATAATTACATCTATAACTAGGACTTCCCTGGTGGTGCAGTGAATAAGAATTCACTTGCCAATGCATGGGACATGGGTTCGATCCTAATCCAGGGAGCTTCCACATGCCTCAGAGCAACTAAGCCCCTGAACCACAACTTCTGAGCCTGCACCCTCTAGAGCCTGTGCTTCAAAATGAGAAGCCATCACAATTAGAAGCCTGCACACCGCAACGGAGAGTAGCCCCTGCTCGCTGAAACTAGAGAAAGCCCATGCAAAGCAATGAAGACCCCAAAATAAATGAATTAAATACATACATTCATAAAATGTTAGTGATTGTGTGGCTGCACTTGTAACAACAACCAAAACGATGTAAATAATAGTAAAAATTTCTTAATACATCTACTATGTTAAGGAAATATTGAGCCAAATGACTAAAAAAAAAACATATTAGTTCCAGCTATAAATGTGTATTAACAATTATATTAACTATGATGAGGAACATTAGTATGTTTTCAGAATTGGAACTAAAAGTCTTTTTCCTTAATTTTTCCTATGATAAAATCATAGTAGTTTTTACAGCAAAACAAAACATTAATTTATGGTATAATTTTTAAAAATATGTTTATTTACATAAAATTAAATTAAAAACCCAGCAAGTACTGTGAAAGAATTAGATATAAGAGGCTGTTGGTCCACATATAGATGGTTTATTTATTTTTAATGTTACCTTCTGTATGGTTTTATACATATCACAATATTTAAGCATGTTTTGTGTATAAATAAGTAAAAGTAAAGGTCATATGAAATTTCATGTTTTCATTAAGGATAGCTATTTGCATAAATACACCTGTATTTTCCCATTCAGTGTTTTACATGATCGAAGGAACAACAGTTCAAAACACCGACAACCCCTTGTAAAAAATTAAAATTGATTGGGATTTCACTAGGAGTTTGTACTAACTTCTCTTCAAACTATGTGCCTATATTATATGACCCAGAGAGAACGGTTAAATAGAAATTCTTACAAAGTAATTACCAGTGGTACAACTGTATTTTAAAAATTAAATGTAAATGTATTGAGGGAACTAAAATATGAATTATATTGGGTGTGTACTAATTATCAAGTATAAAAGATGGATTGGGGTTTTTTTTGGTAAATAAGTTCATTTGTAAAATTAGTCAACGTACATAATTGACGTAATAACTTCAGTAGAAGGATAAATTTTAAAATCACTCAGAAAGACGTGTCTATGAAATGATTTTCGCTGGACCTTATGCCAGATGACACCATTTTAACTGGTGAGTGAGCACGCTAAGTCGCTTCAGTGGTGTCTGTCTGACTCTTTTATGACCCCCTGCAAGGCTACATGGGATTCTCCAGGCAAGAATACCGGAGTGGTTTGCTGTTTCCTCCTCCAGGGGATCTTCCCAACCCAGCGATCGAACCCGTGTCTTCTTCGGCTCCTGTACTGGCGGGCACAGTCTTTACCGCTAGTGCCGCCTGGGAAGCCCTATTTTAACTGACAGAGGTTCCATAAACTGAAGCCACATGTCCCTCCCCCACAGCAAGTTTACTCAAAGGATTATTATAACACAGACTCCACAAGGAAAATAACTTCAGCATGGTTCCCTCTTGATAGAGAAAACCTCAACCTAGTTATGAGACCAACCACAACACAGACAAGCTGCACTAACTGTAAGTAACAGATGATGTTGGTGTGAATAGCTTGTATTATATTCTAGGGCCCTTATAAATCAATCCCCCCATCAGTGTTTGCATTATCACCTAGAGGGTTAGTTAACATGTGGTACAACGAGGACTGATAGGAGGTATAATGTGCAAAGCACTTGAACTATGTACGAAAACAGGCCCAGTCTAGTTAGGAGAAAAACAATTGTAATCTGAATCCTGCACATCTTAATGACAAGACTCCCCACCCCATGTCAGTGTGAAACACTTAGTTTTAAAATGTTGACTCTACAATACACAAAATAGCTGTTATAAATGCACATAGTGTATTCTATAGTTGGGAGGGTTCCTTTTTTTTTTTTTTTTTTTTAAGGAAACTGCAAGTTACACTGTGGTTAAGACTTGTATCTTCATCCCTTGAAAAAGCCCACATTCTATCACAGTGATGTATGGGACTTAACAGCCCCAACTGTTAAAAACACCTGGATCAAGTCATAACCACTTTTACTGCAAAAGGACCCAGTATAGGTTTATCAATTCTAGTACCCTAATAATTACCCAACAAGCCGTTCACCTACAGAAAACATGCATCATGAGAAGGAAGAAATATCACTCGTCCCTTTTGCATATTAATAACTTGTCTTTTCTGAGCAACAGTGCTCATATTAACTGAGGTCTGTGAACGGCCACTTTACCCATTCATCCTGAGTGAAAGATGGAACGACTTAAGCACAAACGCAACATATTATAAACAATTTCCTACCCAAAAAAGTCACCAACTAAGCCAAAGTATTTTACAGAATTCACTACAAAACACCCTAAAAACTGTCTTCACTGAAAGCTCCCCTCCTGCCCCTTCCCCACTCCAGCGAGCCAACTGGGCGTCTCGGGGGCATGATGGTGAAACTCCGCATGGATGGCGCACAGATTACTATCTTCAGACAAACCCACCAGGTACGCTTCGCTAGCCTCCTGCAGCGTACGGATGGCGGCACTCTGGAACTTCAAGTCGGTTTGGAAATCCTGGGCGATCTCCCTCACCAGTCTCTGGAAAGGCAGCTTCCGAATCAGAAGATGGGTGGATTTCTGGTAAGGACGGATTTCTCGGAGGGCAACGGTCCCGGGCCTGTAGCGATGAGGTTTTGTCATCCCGCTGATAGAGGGGGCGCTTTTCCCGGCCACTTCACTGACCAGCTGTTTGAGGGGCACTTTCCCACCCGTGGACTTATAAACTGTCCTCTTGGTCCGAGCCATGTTCTTTGAGACCGCTGCCCAAGTCTTAGGCAACTTCTTCGAATGCGGCACAGCGTCTGCTGCACAACGGAGAGCCGAGCGAGGAGCGGAACCCCCTCCAACGAACGACCAAACCGCTTCACCGGGGTGTTCTTCCGAAGTAAATACTCTAGCCTTACTTACCCTGATGGACTGGCAGTTTTTTAAAGATCAGACAAAACAAAAATCTTGAAGAGTATGAAATACTTTAGAAAGACTATGCATTCATAAATAGTGGATTTGGCTTAAAATATCATTGTCTTAAAATACAGTTATTTTATTGATAAGAAAATTTTCTAAGACAGGTATCACTGAATGCCATTTGGGCATACCTTTGATGTGTAAAATACATTTCATCAATACATTGTATCTGTCACTTCAGTAAATAACAAAATAATAAAATACAGATTATTATTTGTTTCATGCAAAACAAATAATACACTTGCTTTCCATAGAAGTTTTTCTCAGTTTTCAAAATATTTTCCCAAGTTCAGTGGTTACAACAACACTTTCTTGTTATTTTAAATAGATACATGTGAAAATGGAGATTCAGATTAAGCAAATGTCTTGCCGGAGTTTTCACAACCATTTCTACAGAGCTAGTATGTAAGTTTGTATCAATTCACCATCAAATCTTATTTTCCATTTTGTTTCCAACTTCTGTTCTTATCAGAAAGTCTGGCTCAAATTGGTCTCAGTAAATATGAAGTGTATTTCTTGGTTTGGTTATGTTTTTAGAGAATAAATTATGACTAAGCTAATGACTGAAAAAAAGCCAGTGAAAAGATCTTAAATCTCATTCTTTGAATTTTATTTATTAATAAATCTATAATTTCAGCTTTGCTAAAGCATAATTGACATAAAATTGTAGAAGATTTAAAGTGTATGTCATGGTGGTTTGACATACATATACATGGTAAAAGAATTCTCATCCATCACTTCAAATATTTATCTCTTTTTTTGTATTTTTTTATTTGAAAATACAAATTCTACTCTTAGCAAATTTCAGTTACAAATACAGTGTTATCAACTATAGTCACCATGTTTTACATCAGATCCTGAAACCTTATTAATCTCGTCACTGTAATCTAGTCACTGGAACATTTACCACTCTCTTGTTATTGCCCAGCCTCTAGCCCATAGAAATCATTTTTTCTACTCTCTATTTCTATGAATTTGACACTCCACCCCCCTCCCAGATTCCACATATATGTGATAGCATGTAGTCTGTCTTCTTTATTTTGCACAATGTCCCCAAATTCCATCAATGTTTTTGAAAATGGAAGGATTTCCTTCTTTTTCATGGCTGGTTAATATTCCATTGAGTATGTGTGTGTGGCTTTTTATTCATTCATCCTTTGATGGACTTAGGTTGCTTCTATAAAGAACCCTCCTGCCAATGCAGGAGACATAAGAGACAAGTGTTCGATCCCTGGGTCAGGAAGAGCCCCTGGAGGAGGGCACAGCAACCCAGTACTCTTGCTGGAGAGTCCAATGGACAGAGGCATCTGGCAGGCTGCAGTCCACAGGGTCGCAGAGTTGGGCACGAGGGCCTTACAAAGCATCACTACGAACAAAGCTAGTGGAGGTGATGGAATTCCAGTGGAGCTATTTCAAATCTGAAAGATGATGCTGTGAAAGTGCTGCACTCAATATGCTAGCAAATTTGGAAAACTCAGCAGTGGCCACAGGACTGGAAAATGTCAGTTTTCATTCCAATCCCAAAGAAAGGCAATGCCAAAGAATGCTCAAACTACCGCACAATTGCACTCATCTCACATGCTAGTAAAGTAATGCTCAAAATTCTCCAAGCCAGGCTTCAGCAATACGTGAACCGTGAACTTCCTGATGTTCAAGCTGGTTTTAGAAAAGGCAGAGGAACCAGAGATCAAATTGCCAACATCTGCTGGATCATGGAAAAAGCAAGAGAGTTCCAGAAAAACATCTATTTCTGCTTTATTGACTATGCCAAAGCCTTTGACTGTGTGGATCTCAATAAACTTTGGAAAATTCTGAGAGGGATGGGAACACCAGACCACCTGACCTGCCTCTTGAGAAATCTGTATGCAGGTCAGGAAGCAACAGTTAGAGCTGGACATGGAACAACAGACTGGTTCCAAATAGGAAAAGGAGTATGTCAAGGCTATATATTGTCACCCTGCTTATTGAACTTCTATGCAGAGTACATCATGAGAAACGCTGGACTGGAAGAAACACAAGCTGGAATCAAGATTGCCAGGAGAAATATCAATAACCTCAGATATGCAGACAACACCACCCTTATGGCAGACAGTGAAGAGGAACTCAAAAGCCTCTTGATGAAAGTGAAAGAGGAGAGTGAAAAAGTTGGCTTAAAGCTCAACCTTCAGAAAATGAAGATCATGGCATCCGGTCCCATCATTTCATGGGAAATAGATGGGGAAACAGTGGAAACAGTGTCAGACTTTATTTTGGGGGGCTCCAAAATCACTGCAGATGGTGACTGCTTACTCCTTGGAAGAAAAGTATGACCAACCTAGACAGTATATTCAAAAGCAGAGACATTGCTTTGCCGACTAAGGTCCGTCTAGTCAAGGCTATGGTTTTTCCAGCAGTCATGTATGGGTGTGAGAGTTGGACTGTGAAGAAGGCTGAGTGCTGAAGAATTGATGCTTTTGAACTGTGGTGTTGGAGAAGACTCTTGAGAGTCCCTTGGACTACAAGGAGATCCAACCAGTCCATTCTGAAGGAGATCAGCCCTGGGATTTCTTTGGAGGGAATGATGCTGAAGCTGAAACTCCAGTACTTTGGCCACCTCATGCAAAGATTTGACTCATTGGAAAAGACTCTGATGCTGGGAGGGACTCGGGGCAGGAGGAGAAGGGGATGACAGAGGATGAGATGGCTGGATGGCATCACTGACTCGATGGACGTGAATCTGAGTGAACTCCGGGAGTTGGTGATGGACAGGGAGGCCTGGCGTGCTGCGATTCATGGGGTCGCAAAGAGTCAGACACGACTGAGCGACTGAACTGAACTGAACTGAACTGAAGGGACTTACCACATAGACACACATACCTTGGCTAATGGGAATCATGCTGCAATGAACATGGTAGTGAGACATCTCTTTGATACCCTGTTTTCATGTCCTTTGGATGAACACTCAGAAGTGGAATTACTGGATCACACTGTAGTTCCGTTTTTGATTTAAGAAAACATTAACATTATGGTGAAGAAACACCATAATGTTTTCCATAATGGCTGTACCAAAGTCCATTCGCACCAACAGTGTACGGGGTTTCTCTTATCTCCACATCCTCTGTAATACTTGGAGTGTCTTATCTTTTTGATGATAAGCTTTCTGACAGTTATAAGGTTACATCTCACTACAGTTTTGATTTGTACTTCCTGTTGCTTAGTGATGCTGAGCACCTTTTCATGCACCTGTTGGCCAGTTGTATGTCTTCGGGAAAATGTCTATTTTGGTCCTTTGTCCATTTTTTAATCATATTGCTTCCCCACCATTGAACTGCATGATTACATGCATTTTGGATATTAACCTATTATCAGATGTATGATTTGCAAATATTT
Organism: Oryx dammah; assembly: GCF_014754425.2. Taxonomy (NCBI): domain Eukaryota; kingdom Metazoa; phylum Chordata; class Mammalia; order Artiodactyla; family Bovidae; genus Oryx; species Oryx dammah. The sequence goes on from NW_024070205.1 coordinate 49,819,824, forward strand.
TCTCTCATTCTGTGGGTTGCCTTTTCATTTTTAAAATTGTTTCCTGTGCAGAAGGTTTTAAGTTTGATGTGGTCTTCTCATTTATTTTTGCTTTTGTTTTGCTTTTGTTGTCAAATCCAAAAAACTCTTGCCAAGACTGATGTCATGGAATTTACTTCTGACATTTTCTTCTAGGAATTTCATGGTTTGGGTCTCATGTCCAAATATTTAATCTGTTTTGCATTGATTTTTGTGTATGGCGTAAGATAGGGGTCTGGTTACCTTTTTTGCATGTGGCTGTCTATTTTCTCCAACATCATTTACTGAAGAAACTATTCTTTCTTCACTGTATCTTGGCTCCTTTAGTTGATCACTGATGTGCAAACATATTTCCAGGCTCTCTATTCTATTCCATTGATCCATGTGTCTGTTTTGATGTCAATACAATATTGCTTTGATTCAGTTCAGTTGCTCAGTCATGTCCGACTCTTTGTGACTCCATGGACCACAGTACACCAGGCTTCCCTGTCCATCACCAACTCCCGGAGCTTGCTCAGACTCATACCCATTGAGTCGGTGAGGCCATCCAACCATCTCATCCTCTGTCATTCCCTTCTCCTCCTGCCTTCATTTTTTTTACCAGCATCAGGGTATTTTCGAATGAGTCAGTTCTTCACATCAGGTGGCCAAAGGATTGGAGTTCCAGCTTCAGCATTAGGCATTCCAATGAATAGTCAGGACTGGTTTCCCTTAGGATTGACTGGTCTGATCTCCTTGCAGTCCAAGGGGCTCTCAAGAGTCTTCTCCAACACCACAGTTCAAAAGCATCAATTCTTGGGCACTCAGCCTTCTTTATGGTCCAACTCTCACATCCACACGACTACTGAAAAAAACCATAGCTTGGACTAGATGGACCTTTATTGGTAAAGTAATGTCTCTGCTTTTTAAAATGCTGTCTAGGTTGGTTATAACTGTTCTTTCAAGGAGCAAGCACCTTATAATTTCATGGCTGCAGTCACCATCTGCAGTGATCTCGGAGCCCAAGAAACCAAAGTCGGCCACTGTTTCCGTTGTTTCCCCATCTATTTGCCATGAAGTGATGGGGCCAGATGCCATGATCTTAGTTTTCTGAATGCTGAGTTTTAAGCCAGCCTTTTCACTCTCCTCTTTCACTTTCATCAAGAGGCTATTTAGTTTATCTTCACTTTCTGCCATAAGAGTGGTGTCATCTGCGTATCTGAGGTTATTGATATTTCTCCTGGCAATCTTGATTCCAGCTCGTGTTTATCCAGCTTGGCATTTTACATAATGTACTCTGCATAGAAGTTAAATAAGCAGGGTGACAATATACAACCTTGACGTACTGCTTTCCCAATTTGGAACCAGTCTTGTTCCATGTCCAGTTCTAACTGTTGCTTCTTGATCTGCATACAGATTTCTCAGGAGGCAGGTCAGGTGGTCTGGTATTCCTATCTCTTTAAGAATTTTCCACAGTTTGTTGTAATCCACACAGTCAATGGCTTTAGCATAGTCAATAAAATCAATTGTTTGATTACTATAGCTTTTAGTATCCTTTAAAGTCAGAGAACGTAATGCCTCCAGCTTTTCTTTTTACTCAAAACTCTTTCAGCTATTTGGGTCTTTTGTGGGTCCATGCACATTTTAGAACTGTTTCGTCTATTTCTGTAGAAAATGCTTTTGGAATTTCGGTAGGGCTTACATTGAATCTGTAGATTGCTTTGGGTAACACGGACAGTTCCACAATATTAATTTTTCCAATCAACGAGCATAGAGTACCTTTTCATTTTCATTTATTTTGTAATCCTTAATTTCTTTCATCAGTGTCCTATAGTTTGTAAAGATCTCTCATCTTCTTTGTTAAGATTATTCCTAGGGTTTAAAAATTCTTTTTGATCCTATTAGAACTTAAAATCTAAAGCTCAGATTATATTTTCTGCAGATCTTACCTCCTTTGTATTGAGTAGGTTCTCTAGCTGTTGAAGCACCATTTATCAAGGAAGACTGATCAGATACTAAATATTTAGTTTTATACTGTTTCGTTTAATATAAATGCTTGAATAAGTAGAATTTTAATTAAGAAATAGCCTCAAATTCCTATGTGATTACATAAATTTGATATATATAGAAACAGATGTCTATATTTAGTAAATTATTTAGGTAATTTCAAGTATCAAGTACTATCCTTTTGGCCTTTCAGTCCCAACACTGGGCTGGCTATTAATACGTCATGCTGGTAAGATAATGTTATTTTTCTCTTAATTCTATTAAGTTATTTGGTGAATGTCTACTTAGCAATGTTCTGTTTCTACTTAGAAAAGTCATAAATAAAGGCTTTTTAAAAATACTCTGGGTTTTTCTTCATGTATTATTATTCAGTTCTACCATATTGAATATTTCTAAAATTACTCTAATTAACCATGCTTCCAAAAAAGAACAAAGTGTCATCCAAGAGTGAATCCTGTCATGCTGCAATCCATGGGGTCCCAAAGAGTCAGACACGACTGAGCAACCAAATAACAAGAGTGAATTATGTTTTTTTTAGGTGATTGTTTCTCATAAAGATTCTCTCTGATAATCTATCTTATAAAAAGAGTAGAGAATAAACTCACAGGCTGAGAAAGAGCATAGTGTTTACTAGTCAGCAAAGGAACTATAATTTATTAAATTATTCCAGATTATCTATGGATGATTACAGATATAAACACTTTACAGACTTCAGCCAACCACATTACATGTGAAGATATCATGTTTGAAAAAAGACAAAGAATTAACTATCTAGTCACAAAATCAAAGTATAGTGCAAGAGGTATACTTGCACTACTTGCAATACTATACTACTATACTTGCAATACTGCTGAGGTATGGTTGAGTATTGTTACTAATGCTGTGGCTACCATTGTCACTGTTTTACAGCTATTTACTCGCTCTGATTTATTGAACCCCTAACATGCACCAAAACTGAAATTAGCTTTTAAACAAAATCTCATTTAATACTCAGAACATTGCTGAAAGTAGGTGACATGGTTAATTCAATCTTACATATAAAATACTCAGGCAAAAAGCATGAAATAATCTATACAGTGTCACATAACAGATAAATTTTAGATTTAAAACTGAGAGCAAGACCTTTTTGATTACACTCTCGTAGCTAGCAAATTATATTCTATAGGAAATCTTTTCAGTGAGAAATAAATGATGTTAGGTACTCACTAGTGGGTTTGGTTACAACCCTAATACCCTATAGCTTATATCATCATTAAAAAAAAACATATGGATTTATTTTGGCTGCACCACGCAGTATGTGGTACCTTAGTTCCCATATCAGGGATCTAACCTGTGTCCCCTGCAGTGGAAGTGTGGAGTCTTAACCACTGGACCACCTGGAAAGTCCTACTTTTAATAAAGTTTCTTTAACTTTATTCAGGAAAATATGTTTGAAAATGAAGAAGAAGCAGCCATTCACATGTATTTAAGGATGGGGGTGTCCGGGTGGGATCTTAAGCCAACAGAGGAAGTCTGGCATGCCTAAATGTTATTTCCAGCCCCTCATATTCTTACCATTGTAAGAATAGTCATTATATTATTTCATATATAAAAACATCCAGAAGCTGTGCCTTATGGTCATTAGTATACTTATTTCTCATAAAAATGTAGAATGGTAAATCAGGTATTAATAAGGAGGTTTTATAGGGAATGTGTAAAAGATTTGTTTTTGTTTTTTTTTTTTGCTTCTTAATTCATTCAAATGTTCCTGATGATGAAATAATCCAGGGTCACACAGTAAGGGACAAATCTACAAGATGATCAGCAGTGCATTTCTTATCAAGTCATCAGATTTTTCTCTGGCTTAGTTTTGCCTTTCCCTCAAGTATTTATAAGGTCGAGATGAGGACCTTATCGACAGGGCCTTGTCTGTCCACTCATCTTGACCTCAGACAGGTTTTTCCTTGCGCTCCTGGAAATGACACGTTACAACAGCCGCGGTTTCGCTTGAAAAGGCGCGAGGGCTCTGTGGCCACTCAGGTCACTCCCTGTGGTGCCCTCAGCCACCACGTAAGAGCTCTGACTGCCCTGAGCCCACCCTGGTGCAGGAAGTCCAGGCCCCGTGGGGAGCTATCATGGCAGTGCTCCCGAAAATCCTGCTTCAACTGCAGACACGGGAATGAGGTTACCTCCAGAGGATTCTAGCTTCTCCTTGTCCTGATCCCTCAGCCCAGAGCCTTCTCTACTGAGGGCCCAGCATCACAGAGCAGAAAAGAGCCTTTCCCACTGCGCCCTGTGTAAACTCCTTGACATGAGACCATGAGCAAATAAAGTGGGCATTCAATGCCACAGTTCTGAAGGTCAGTTCATTAAAAATCACTTTAAGAGCAAGAAAAATAACACAAATGTGCAAGTTCAGGAGGTGCCATAGCTCGTACACTACAATCTCTCTCCTTCCTCTCCTGGGTTTGTATCTGGAAGCAACAACTGTTACGTGTCTGTATTTCTTCCACATTTAATAACTGAACAGTTATATAGCACTGACACTCTGACAAGCATTTTTCTCAAGGCGTTTTCCTACGTTTATTCATGTCTTCTTCATTTACCACAGATACTCAGGTGGCAGGATGAAGGGAAATCCTCTGTTCCCATCATTTTCCAAGAATGGAAATCTTAACTGTTTTTCAGTGTTGTCTTTTGAATGCTGTTCCTCTCCTCAGATAAGTATATTTTTCATAATATATTCCCTAATTCTTTTTTATTTCATACCTCAAGTTTCCTATCTACACACACTTTTCTTTTAAAAAAAATTTTTTTATTGGAGTATAGTTGTTTTACAATGTTGTGTTAATTTCTGTTAATCAGCTATGCCTAGACATATATCCCTTATTTTTTAGATTTCCTTATTTAGGTCACCAGAGAACATGAGTAGAGTTCTCGATGCTATACAGTGACCACAACAAACTCTGAAAAATTCTTAAAGCAATGGGAATACCAGACCACCTGACCTGCCTCCTGAGAAATCTGTACGCAGGTCAGGAAGCAACAGCAAGAACTGGACATAGAACAACAGACTGGTTCCAAATAGGGAAAGGAGGACGTCAAGTCTGTATATTGTCACCCTGCTTATTTAACTTCTATGCAGAGTACATCATGAGAAACGCTGGGCTGGATGAAGCACAAGCTGGAATCAAGATCACTGGGAGAAATATCAGTTATCTCAGATATGCAGATGATACCACTCTTATGGCAGAAAGTAAAGATAAACTAAAGAGTCTCTTGATGAAAGTGAAAAAAGAGAGTGAAAAAGTTGGCTTAAGAACTCAACATTCAGAAAACGAAGATCATGGCATCTGGTCCCATCACTTCGTGGCAAATAGATGTGGAAACAGTGCAAACAGTGACAGACTTTATTTTCTTGGGCTCCAAAATCACAGCAGATGGTGACTGCAGCCATGAAATTAAAAGACGCTTGCTCCTTGGAAGAAAAGTTATGACCAACCTCGACAGCATATTCAAAAGCAGAGACATTACTTTGCCAACAAAGATCTGTCTAGTCAAGGTTATGGTTTTTTCAGTAGTCATGTATGGATGTGAGAGTCGGATTCTAAAGAAAGCTGAGCGCTGAAGAATTGATGCTTTTGAACTGTGGTGTTGGAGAAGACTCTTGAGAGTCCCTTGGACTACAAGGAGATCCAATCAGTCCAATCAGTCCATTCAGGAAATCAGTCTTGAATATTCATTGGAAGGACTGATGCTGAAGCTGAAACTCCAATCCTTTGGCCACCTGATGTGAAGAACTGACTCATTTGAAAAGACCCTCCTGCTGGGAAAGATTGAAGGCAGGAGGAGAAGGGGATGACAGAGGATAAGATGGTTGGATGGCATCACTGACTCGATGGACATGAGTTTGAGTAAACTTCGGGAGTTGGTGATGGACAGGGAGGCCTGGTGTGCTGCAGTCCGTAGGGTTGCAAAAGTCGGACACGGCAAATGAACTGAACTGAACTGAACCGAACTGAGGTTCTCATTAGTTACCTATTTTATACATAGTAGCAGCGCATATATTCGGAGAAGGCAATGGCACCCCACTCCAGTACTCTTGCCTGGAAAATCACATGGATGGAGGAGCCTGGTTGGCTGCAGTCCATGCGGTCACGAAGAGTCAGGCATGACTAAGCGAGTTCACTTTCACTTTTCACTTTCATGCATTGGAGAAGGAAATGGCAATCCACTCCATGGTTCTTGCCTGGAGAATCCCAAGGACGGGGCAGGCAGCCCACCAGGCTGCCTGCTGACTATGGGGTCACACAGTCGGACACGGCTGAAGCGACTTAGCAGCAGCAGCAGTAGCACACATATTCTTTTCTACCAAGCTGGGAAGCAATAAAATTCTTAATTTAGAGATGTATTATTTTACCTCTTCTTTTGCATCCTTGTTCAATCACTCTGAGAAACAGCAATTGGGATAGGGCAATCCTGAAGAAAATATGACACCATCTATAGTCTTGTTATACCTCATCAATGATCCATTTGCTTTCTTGCAGATTTGTGTGGTGCATCAGCAATGATAGAGATTTGTACTACAGCATTCCAAAACTTGAACACTACCTGCTTTGTTTTAAACATGGCAATTCTCTCATCTTCTAGAATTTTCACTTGCACCGAGGCTGGAGGTGGGGGTGGGGCTGCTACTGACCTTTTCATAGCTAGATTTCATGACCTAACATAGGAATGGTGTGATTAGGTGTTAAATTTTGAGCCAGAACGTATATTTAATCCTACCGTTTGGGGTTATCTAAAATTCTTTGTATAAGAAAAATTTAATTATATATTTTTACTTAACCCACTGGTGAAAATACACTATTATTTTAGCTCGTTGACTACACACTCTTGTGCATACACTATGACAGGGACTTTTTTAATGAATACACAGAGACTGAGACATAATCAAGTCTACAAACTTAGTTGCATTCAGAGAAAAAGAAAGTGATAACAAATAAGACAAGGATTAATGTAAGTTGATAAGTATATGCTCAGAGAGAGAACGTGACATTTTACAGTTGAATTCCTATTATTGCTGCTTTTCATCTGGAAAAAATTTTAGTTGTTTGATAAACAAATGTCTACTGACTCAGAAATAGTAAAAATGGTATTTCCACCAAGAATGAAACTTCTTTTTATTCTCAACATATTCGTTTTTCTCTTCACTCTGAACATTTCAATGGCAATTTGGGGAGGTCTTTTTCCTCTCATATAATTTGTTTTCTTAATCAGAGAGTAATAATGTGTGGTCCTGGGATTCAATTTTTGAAGGAAAATGTTGACTCTGAAATGCCACACTTGTCCATGAAAACACACAACAGTCTGCACAGAGCAGGCCAGCCTTCACTCTGAAAGTTCTATGATGACTGGTTTCCATGGTAATGTGATGATGCACATCCTACCTTCCATTCCAGCTGTCACTCTGGGAGCCGAGAGATTCAAATTTGGCGACAGATGAGAAGCTGTCACCCTCACACCTCGAGTGTTTGAGAGTGGGAAATCTGAATTGTTGTTTTGGAGGTATGTTTATATTGATACTCTAAAGGCAGTTTATTTCTTCAAATGGATGATTAACTTTGAGTGAAAATATATTTTTTCTCACCTTTTTTTCCCATTTCTGCCACTGTAATTTTTCTATAGACTTATAAGTCTATTATACAGCTTTGTTGTATTACTTAAGGTATTTTTACAATTCTGCTATCAAGCTGGCTGCCTCAAATATTTTCCTAAATTTAGAAAAATATGCTATTCCTAGTGCCAATTTTGTACACACACTTGCAGAGCACAGACACAAGAAATATCACACAGCTCTCATCGAAGCAGGAGAATCTTGATGCTACCCCTGCAATAGACAGAAAAGGGGAATTACAGCTCAACTCTTCCAAATGTAGATGTCAAAATCTGAAACCAAACATTAGCAAGGGAAATGTAAAAAGGAAAGCAACCTGGACTTTCCAGGCAGGATTTCCATGGGTTGATAAGGACAAGATCACAGGCTGCTTGGGTGTTACCTGGGAGTGTGGTAAGAAGGGACAGTGCCATTGAATTTAGGAATGAACATTTGGCAACTGGTTCAGGGAAGGAGTGTCTGTCTGCAGTACTCAAAGAGAGTCCTGGGATGAGGTGTTCAGGCTGAGGATATGGAGGGGACGCTCAAAGGGAATACAGGACTGTGTCCCTGTTACTACAGGGTCTATAGAAGGATGAGTTTATAGAAACTGGATTTTGGGGAAGAAAGACTTGAGCCTCTGCCCATTCTCAGACAGGCCTTGGTCCAGGCTACTCAAACATATACCTAGATCTAAAGTCAGTGAGATATTCAGCATCACAGACTAGATTTCTTAAATGACCAAAGCACCTGCCCAGACGGCCACCTCCCCAGTGAGTTCACATTCACAGCTCATCCAGGGTTGGTCAGCTAAAGGAAGCTAATTCTTGGCAGAGCCATCATATGGCATTTAGTTTAGACTGTTCTGAACTCTGAGCCATCTTGCGAGCCAAATGGACCACTGGTGACTTGAGGTAGTCACCTGGTCATTGTGAAGGTGTCCTGAGAGAGAGCTGACAATGTGTAAATGCTGGGGAGGGTAGCAGCGTGGCAGCTGTCCTTCCCCTGGTTCTTCAGAGGGGCTTTGTCTGAAGGAAACTCCTCTATCATTGATCAGGGATTGAAAGATGGATGAAAATGCTGGATGAGATTTTGGATGGTTATCTTGGCTCAGACATCTCCGTGGGGCATCAACACTCACCAGAAGGAGGATTTGAGGGAGAGAGTGAGGGGGACTCTTGATTCAAGGCTCTAGGTCATGATCTCAGCTCTGGGTGGATATCAGGGGTTCAGAGATCTCTGTCCTCGAGGAACCAAGAACATTCCTGCCCTAGATCCACTCATTGTTGTGACTCTTGGAAAGTAATTCTAAACTGTGAAGTCTTCCACTGAAAAAATATGGATTATAGCCCCTGCTTTGCATTTGTCTTCCCCTGCAACTGGGCTATCGCAGGGATCAGATGAGAAGATAATAGATATTCTCCATGAGCAGTAAAGCATCCTTCCTATATAGTCTTCCCCATGTTTTGTTCCTCCTCATCCTAAAATTTTGACTTATCAGTGGTATTTGGGGAGGTCTTTTCCTCTCACATAACTTCTTTTCTTAATCAGAGAGCAATAATGTGTGAGGCTGGGATTCAATTTTTGAAATGAAATGTTCACTTTGAAATGCCACACTTGTCCATGGGAACACACACTAGTCTAGACAGAGCAGGTGGACTCAGAGTGGGCAGAGTTGCCTTCACTCTGAAAGTTCTATGATGACTGGTTTCCATAGTAACGTGATGATGCCCATCCTGTCTTCCATTCCAGCTGTCAGTCTATGAGCTGAGAGGTTCAAATTTGGTAACAGGTGAGAAGCTTTCACCTTCACACCTCGAGTGTTTGAAAATGGGAACTCTGAATTGTTATTTTTAGGTACATTATATTGATCCTCTAAAGGCTGTTCCTTCAAATGGGAGATTAACTTTGAAAATATTCTCCTCACCATTTTTTTTCATTTCCACCACTCTACATATAAACTTATTGATATAAATCTATTATTTAACTTTGTTGTATTACTTAAAGTAACTTTTTAATTCTGCTGTCAAGAAAAAATTCTGTGTCTTAATTCATCAATTTTGTGCACACTCTTCTGGAGCAGAGACACAGGAACTGTATCACACAACTCCCATTGAAGCAGGAGAATCTTGATGCCACCCCTGCAATAGACATCACAGGAAAGGGAAACAGCTCAGCTCTTCTGAATGTAGATGTCAAAATCTGAAACCAAATAATGGCAGTTGAAATACAGGAATTTTTAGAATGGAAAGCAACTGGGATTTCCAGGCAGGATTTCCATGGTTTGATGAGGGCAGGATCATAGACTCCTTGGGTGTTGCCTGAGAGTGTGGTAAGAGACAGTGCCATCAAATTAAGGAATGAATATTTGGCAACTGAAGGAGGGAAGGTTTGATGTGGGGTAGGGTGTTCAGGCTGAGGATATGGAGGGAACTCTCTAAGGGAGTACGGTACTCTGTTCCTGCCTCTACAGGATCTATAGATGGAGGAAATGTTTCTAGAGTAGAGACTGGATTTTGGTGAAGAAAGACTTGATCTCCTGCCCATTCTCAAACAGGCCTTGGCTGCTCAACATGTACCTAGACAGAAAGTCAGTGAGATATTCAGCATCACAGACTAGATGTCCTAAACCACCAAAGCACCAGCCCAGATGGCCACCTCCCTGGGGAGTTCACATTAACTGCTCACACAGGTTTGCTCAGCTGCAGGGAAGATAATTCTTGGCAGAGTGGGGCATTTGGCTTAGGCCATTGTGAAGCCATCTGATGGCTGATCTGAAGCCCTCTGATGCTCAGAAGCCATCTTGAGAGCCCTTCAGACCAGATAGACCACTCACTGGTCACTTGAGGCAGTCACCTGGCCATTGTGAAGGTACCATGGGAGACAGTGACAATGTGGGCATGCTGGGGAGGATGGCCGCAGCTGGACTTCCTCTGGTCCCTTGTTGCTGTTCAGTCACTAAGTCAGGTCCGACTCTTTGTGACCCCATGGACTGCAGCACACCAGGCTTCCCTGTCCTTCACCATTTCCCAGAGTTTGCTCAAACTCATGTCCATTGAATCAGTGATGTTGGTCCGTTAGAGGGGATTTATTTGGAGGAAACTCCTGTATATGGATCAGGGATTGAAACATGGAGGCAACGTACTGGAAGAGGATGTAGACTGTCATCTTGGCTCAGGCATCTCCTCGGGGCTTCAAGTCTCACCTGCCGTAAACCTGGGGTGGGAGGATTTGAGCATGAGATCCCCTGGAGGAGGAAATGGCAACCCCCTCTAGTACTCTTGCCTAGAAAATTCCATGGATGGAGGAGCCTGCTGGGCTACAGTCCATGGGGTCGCAAAGACTCAGGCACGACTGAGCGACTTCACTCACTCACTTCACTCAAGGGGAGGGGAGCTCTTGATTCAAAGGTGCAGCACATTATCTCAGTCTTGGGTGCTTCTCAGGGATTCAGGGAACTCTGTCATCAGCAAGCAAGTACATTCCTGTCCCAGATCCATCAGTCATCATAGTTGTGACTCTTGAAAAGTTTCTCTAAATTTCAGTGTCTACCACTGAAAACATGGATTAGAGCACCTGCTTTTTATGGCTTTCACCTGAAACTGGACTGATGTGGGGATCAGAGGAGACAGTAATAGATGTTCTTCGTGAGCTGTAAAGCATCCTTTCTGTGCCTAGGCTGCAGAGAAAGCTTCCTTCCTCCCTTTCTCTGGCGCCATCCAAATCACCTCTCTGGATTCAACCACTAGCACATGCCTAGCTTATTCTTGCAGGCATTCAATAAGTGAATACTCATCAAACAATCATGAAGCAGCCGTCCTTTATTTTTCTTAAGGCTTTACCTATAATGAATCATTTTTGGTCACTTCCACAATATGAATATGTGGGTCATATTAACATTTCTACATCTCAGAACAGGGAATTGGGGTACAGAGAAATCTGTGTCACTTTCTCAGGTATGTGCTTCTAATAAAGGGGATTAGAAATCAGGTCATCAGGCATGGTCACTGTGCTTTGCCGTATATCTAGAATGTCTCTGCTACACAAAGGTGTTTGCCCACAGAACCTAAAAGGCAAGATCTTCCTAAGTTCAACTTTGATTCTGGAGGCTCTGCTGGGCTGTCCGTTAATAAGGGATCAAAGACTGGCCTGTGAGCCAATTACTAGCAATTTCATTGTCATCTTCTGAAATCAAGGTAGTAGTTCTGTCTGCTATAATTCATTTTCCAGGATCTTGCTTCATGGATGAAAGAAGAAACATTCATCTAATGTCAAGAAAATCACCCACTAGCTGGGCCAGAATAATCCACTTCTGGCCACACAAGAGAGTGCACCCTATCAATGACTCAGAAGAAGGTACTGTGAAAAGTGACTCTAAGTTCATTCAAGAGCGATTATTCTAGTTCATTCAGTGTTCCATATTTAAGAAAGAACCATACAAATTCTAAGCCATATTCTTCCTATAGATTATTTGAAACTTCAAATTGACTGACTCAGTTGGTAGTTTTATTTATTTATTTTATTTATTTATTTTTTCCGTCTAAGCAGTTCTGCTTTATTGTTGTAAGCTCTTGGTTTATAAAGGCAAGCAGGGAGGGGTTTGCGAGGGACTTTCCATAGTTGCACCAATCACATTAAAGGTCAAATCGTCATGTGCCATCATTATAACAGGAGTCTATGGTGATCACGCGCTGTCTACGTGCACAGAAATCAAGAGAGCCAATCAAAAGTTTTGACAGACAGCTTAGGCCGCGCCCTCATCTCTTCCGCCAGGTGCCATCTTAGCTCTAAACCGCAAAGCTAGCCCTTCTTTTTTAGGGTTTCCCATTTAGGGCCCCACATCTCCCCCTTTTTTATTTTATTTAAGCCCTCGAGACATTTATAATATTGATGTTTTGTAGAGCAAGGTGTAAAGCTGTAGGCAGCCAACCTCCAGCCTCGCCAGCCCCTCTCGCGGCTGTGCCTGTCTTAGGTTGCCCTCCTCTGAGGGTCTTACCCTGATTGGCTATCCAGCCACCTCTTGGGGGCTAGGCGGAATCTCTCTAGATGATGGGCATCAGAACTCTTTTATTTATCTGTCTCGATTAACCTCTTGAAGGGCTAAATTAATCCAGGAGTTTTGTGGGTGCCCAAAGTGGGGCTCCTTTTCCATGACCTGGGCAAGCATAACTATTTTGCTGTAAGCGCCTATTGCGGGCTGTGAGGTTTTTTACCTTTAACATTACAACAAGCAGAATAACAAAAACAAGCAAATAGAAGGCATTTTTAAACAAGGTAAATGGACTTTGTATCCAGTCCCATAGATCCATTGCTCCCTTTTTCACCTGTTAGAGTCTCATTTAACACTGGAAAAGCTGTCAGACAAAAGCTGGGGTATTTCACATCGCAGTCTATGCATGCCAGAACACTCAACGTCTCGATCGCTCTGGCGTGGAGATCAAGCTGTTGTTGGAGTCCCATTATGGTGAATCCCAGGTGTTCGAGCTGGTTAGAAATCCTTGAGCAGAGGCAGTGGATATGTTGTTTATAACCTCAATGGTCTGAGCTTGTTGAACTCCCAGCACAGATGCTGACACTGTTGTACCCTCATGGTTGATGGCCTTGTGTGTCATTAAACCCAGGCTTCAAAGATTCTAAAAACTGTTGCACAGCCATGGCAATGATGAATGTCAGCAAGGAGAGGATAGGTAATCCGATGATCACCAGGAGCAGTGTCCATCAGGGTCGTCGCATCGATGATCTGAAAGGGAAGAAAAGATCGCCTCAAGAACTTTTTGTTCTTAGGCTCAATATGTGAGTGTCTCTTTAATCTGTGTCAGATTTTGAGATTTGACCTCTATCTTGTGGTGTAAATTTAAGATTTCTTGCTGGCACCCATATAGGGCTGGGGTCCCCAGTGGGGAATATGCATCCAAATCCTCTTCCCATTGTAAGGAGTGGATCGGGCCCCTTCCACTGGCCAGTGATGGGGTCTTTCCATCTCACTTGTATTTCAGGTTTTATTTCTTGGTTAGACCAACGTTTTTGAAAACGTGGTACCGGTTCATTTTTTGAAAAATTTAAAATGTTTAGAGTAAAGAGTGCCATTCCAAGTTGCTGGTGAGGGCTTATTCCCCCTTTTTGTTTTTTGTAATAGAGCCTTTAAATTTTGATGGTGGTGCTCAATTATGGCTTGTCCCTGGGGGTTATGTGGGATTCCGGTGTTATGACGAATGTGCCATTGTTGGAAGAATTTCTGTAAGCTCTGGCTGATGAAGCAAGGGCCATTATCTGTTTTTATTTGATGGGGAAGGCCCAACCTCGCAAAACATTGTAAAAAATGGCTTTGAGCATGTTTTGCTTTTTCTCCTGTGTGGGCAGTAGCCCAGCAGGCATGAGAGTAAATGTCAATAGATACAAAAACATACTTAAGTTTTCCAAAAGGAGAATAATGGGTCACATCAGTTTGCCACAGCACATTGGGTTTTAGCCCTCGAGGGTTTACTCCTGGGGGCTGTAAAAGTGGTACTTGTAAATACGGAAGACAGGATTTACAAGTATGTATAATTTTCTTTAATTCTCTAATAGGGATCTGTGGGAACCTTTTATGTAGCCCTCTCTAATTTATATGAGTAAGATCGTGAAGATCATAGCCATCTTGTAAGTTATAAGCTTGGATTGTAAGGGAGGCCACTCTATCGGCCAGGGAATTTCCCATTGTTTTTCTGATTTTGAATTGGGGGCACCCATATTAGTGACATGTTCTTCGCTCCATGAAAAGCAGAGCTTGAGGGCCGAAATGGTCAAACAGAACCCTAAGGGGGGCTCCTCACCGTACTGAACCTCTCACTGCCTAGGAAGGGTTTGTACTCGATCCCAAGTGTCCCAAGAGAACAGATTGGCCGAAGCAACCCAGGGGGCCAACCGTACAATGGTCCCCCAGACCTTAATGGCCTGAGCGTCAGAAATCTCAAGTCCCCTGCTTATGAGCATATATCTCAGTGCCTTTAGCGCAGGCTCATCAGATTTCCCAATGTTATTTCCCATGCTGCCGAGAGAGAATAGAAAGAAAAGTCACTGAGGACGACCACCAAAAATCCTACCGGGAGTGGTGGCAGCCAGAAAGTTGGGCTTGTGCTATGCTTTTGGAACTGTTTATGTGCCTGCGTCGTTGCACGGAAGTTTTCTTGCTGGGGGCGGGCACCCTAGAGGTTTCTAGCCTGTTCCGTGACCCCCTTATCCTGTCACAGGAGTCTTCAAGTGGCAGGCGCCCTAATGGCCTTTAAGTGCCTGACCCGTGCCCACAGGGAAGATTCTAGGCCACGTCCTCAGCTAAGAATGATTAAAGGAGAGTTTCACCCGGTCGGGCTCTAGTTACTGAGGCTCACTTGTAGGGGCCTTTAAAGTCCGCCAGAGAGTGGCCCTAGCCAGGACTCATCAATCGCCTCCACAACCGTTTGCCTGTTCACTGAAACTCTCGAAAAAGGAATTAAAGACGGATCAGAAAAGAAGAGGAGAAGGAAAATAAGTCAGGAGAGTTTTTTGCCACTTCCCTCAAAGCAGAGGGGGGCCCACCTTGAAATCCGGATTACCTCGGGCGATACTCCTCTACAGGGGAGCTCCGCGCCGCGACCAGCCTAGGGTCCCTCGTCGCTCCTTCTTTCAGAGCCGCACGGTGACACCACCTCCGTCCGTCCGCTTCGCGCCCCACGTTGGGCGCCAGTTTCTGCGGGGGGTGCTCCGCAGAAAGAGAGAGGCAGTGGAACTTCCCTCAGCAGAGCCGAGGGGTCCCGAGGAGAGGTGAGCCTGCTGTCCGCCAACCCAGCCCCTCGGCGAGCGAGAGACAATCAGCCGCGACAGGGGTTCCGTCTCAGCAGTTCCCAGTTGGTAGTTTTACAACTATAAAGTGATGATGAATTTAAAACTCAAAATTCAGTTTATGTTTAATAGTTAAGATGGCCTCAGTCATGTTTAGACCTTAGCTGGTTTTTGAATATTAGCTGAAATAGATCTATCCCTGAAGCCACATTTCCAGATTTTTAAATGTTATTAGACATTATTTAGCACCAAATCATACTAAAATAAAAGTTGAACAGATAATACAGAAAGTTCCCATATTCAGTCCCTCCAGATTCCCCTATTAACTATATTGAACATTACTGTAGTACATTTGGTAAAATTAGCAAAACAATGCTGGTACATTATTAATTAATTATACTGT